>NW_007580251.1:40123-41717 GCF_000690725.1 Stegastes partitus | reverse complement strand
CGTCTCACAATGTCGTGAAAACGTGTCAGGATGTAGTAAATAGTGCAAATAGTGTAATGCATGTGGAAGAAAGCACCTTAGGAAAGTATTTCCTGAAAAATTACACATTTTGTGGTTTGGCCTGAAAAAAAAAGTCATACTATAGCATGTCGTTTTCGCAAAAAAGGTCACGTCTCAGAATTTCGTGAAAATGTGTCAGGATGTAGTAAATAGTGCAAATAGTGTAATGCATGTGGTAGAAAACATGTTAGGAAAGTATTTCCTGAAAAATGAGACATTATGTGGAGAACATGCAAACTCCACGCAGAAAGATTCCGGTGCCGCCACCAGGACGCGAACCAGCAACCTTCGTGCTGCGAGGCAACAGTGCTACCAACTGCGCCACCTTGCAGCCTCCTGAGGAAAGTATTTCCTGAAAAATTACACATTTTGTGTTTTTGCTTAAAAAAAAAAAAGTCATACTATAGCATGTTGTTTTTCGCAAAAAACGTCACGTCTCAGAATGTCGTGAAAACGTGTCAGGATGTAGTAAATAGTGCAAATAGTGTAATGTGGCCGTAGCAGACTTATGCGGCCGTAGAAGACGAGTCCAGCCTCTCCGTGTAGCCCTCTACCAGCAGCCTGTACGTGGGTCTCCGGCTCTGCAGACAGAACCTTCTTATTGGATCCCATCCCGCAGCAGGTCACAACGTTTCCGGCCTCATTTACTACTGCTCATGCGCAGAGCCCAGAGCGGCTATTAGTGGTACTATTATTTAATACCAAGTTTTTGTAATTTAACCTTTACATTGCAGCTTAATGTTGCTGTGTTATTTTGATCTGTTCTAAATATGTGAATGGCACTGAGTGCACACTGTAGTCTGATTGCAGCTCAAACAAAGCAGCTACAGTTTCACTTTGAGACATGCTTTTGGCTATTTTTTCCTTTCTTAGAAAAGCAAAGTCTGTGCTTTAATAGTATGAGGCTTTTGATAAAGCCATCTTAAACAAATGAATCCATGCAAATAAGGTATTTCCAAAGAAGTTTAGGAGGAGAGATGGTATCGGTATTGGAAATCAAAAAGAGGTATCAGTCCATCCCTACTCTTTAGATTTGTTAGGTACGACACTGTGGCTGTCTGAGTCTTTGTTTTGAGAGCAGGGGTCTCAAACTCAACTTACCTGGAGGTCGAGTCTGGATGAGGCTGGACCGCATCAAGTACTCCCCCAAAAAAGGGTTTCAAGTATTCCAACAAAAGTACAACTGATCCAGTCTTCTCAATCTTTATTAATAACAATTCAGAACATGAACGGTTCTTGAGAACATGGGCTCCTCTTACCTTCTCCGAGCCACATTTGGTTTGAGGGAGGAAGCAATTGAGACCCTCAGTGTGGCTTGAAGATGTTCATCAGTAAGTTTGGACCTGTACCTTGACTTATTCAAGTTTACAGTGGAGAAGAGCTTTTCACACAGATATAAAATAAAATAAATAAAAAAATATGTAGAAAATATGTAAAATAAAATAAACAAAAAAAATGCATTTGCACTGGATGATAGGATATATTTTCTCTCCTGAATCACGTTTCAAGTGGCTAACGTTGCTAATTCCTGTTG
>NW_007580251.1:9578-39642 GCF_000690725.1 Stegastes partitus | reverse complement strand
CTAGGAAAGTATTTCCTGAAAAATTACACATTTTGTGTTTTGGCCTGGTTTATATCATCGGAAAGAGGAGACTCTGAGCTTTCATTTGATGTGTATGTTGTTGGGAAACGTGATTGTGGAGCATACGCACATCTGGCTGTAATGTGTTTGGAAAGTGGTCACGTCCCGCCAGCGGGCCGTGGGAGCGGTAAGGGGTTGAAATACTCTTCTTAAATATTTTTTTTGAAAATTGGAAGTATATTTTGAGTGAAATCACCCTTGAAAACTACGTCGCGCACCCGGACTAGAAACCGTGCACTTATGCGGCCGTAGCAGACGAGTCCAGCCTCTCCGTGCAGCCCTCTACCAGCAGCCTGTACGGGGCTCTCCGGCTCTGCACACACAACCTTCCTATTGGATCCCATCCCGCAGCAGGTCACAACGTTTCCGGCCTCATTTACTACTGCTCATGCGCAGAGCCGAGAGCGGCTATTAGTGGTACTATTATTTAATACCAAGTTTTGGTAATTTAACCTTTACATTGCAGCTTAATGTCGCTGTGTCATTTTGATCTGTTCTAAATATGTGAATGGCACTGAGTGCACACTAGTCTGACTGTAGCTCAAATAAAGCAGCTACAGTTTCACTTTGAGACATACTTTTGGCTGTTTTCCTTTCTTAGAAAAGCAAAGTCTATGCTTTAATAGTATGAGGCTTTTGATAAAGCCATCTTAAATAAATGAATCCATGCAAATAAGGTATTTCTGAAGAAGTTTAGGAGGAGAGATGCTATCGGTATCGGTATCGGCAGATACTCAAAGTTGAAGTATCGGTATTGGTATCAGAAATCAAAAAGAGGTATCAGTCCATCCCTACTCTTTAGATTTGTTAGGTGCAACACTGTGGCTGTCTGAGTCTTTGTTTTGAGAGCAGGAGTCTCAAACTCAACTTACCTGGAGGTAGAGTCTGGATGAGGCTGGACCGCATCAAGTATTCCCCCAAAAAAGGGTTTCAGGTATTCCAACAAAAGTACAACTGATCCAGTCTTCTCAATCTTTATTAATAACAATTCAGAACATGAACGGTTCTTCAGAACATGGGCTTCTCTTACCTACTCCGAGCCACATTTGGTTTGAGGGAGGAAGCAATTGAGACCCTCAGTGTGGCTTGAAGATGCTCATCAGTAAGTTTGGACCTGAACTTTGACTTATTAAAGTTTATGGTGGAGGAGAGCTTTTCACACAGATAGAAATAAACAAAAAAAATGCATTTGCACTGGATGATAGGATATATTTTCTCTCCTGAATCACGTTTCAAGTGGCTAACGTTGCTAATTCCTGTTGCTGTCACGAGCCTGAGCTATGGTAGCCCACAAGTGATAAAAAATATAAAACGCCCAGGGCAACGACTCACACAAGTGCGTGTGAGAAAAACCTGTGGGCCAGCAACGTTAAACTTTGATGTCAGGTAGGGGAACACAAAATCGTCCGGCAGGGCTCAACTGGCCCATGAAGTTTCACGGTGAAACTATTTTCCTCGGCACTGACTGACCGTGATGTGTCCTTTAGCACATAAAGAAACACTATGTGCACATCTCGATAAGCTAAAACACACGACTGACTTTGTGTTGGGAAGGTTTCTGTTGAAGGTTTCACTCTGATACTAAAAAAAAGTTGCTTAAATGATGAAGTCCAGTCGTCAGATCTAAAAGTTTTCAGTAAAAGTTATGATTTTGCTTCGTTAAGTTGATATAAGAGCATATTTCATCGCTCTTGAACTCACTGCTAAAGAATCTCTTCGTGTCTGACTTGGATGCAACTCAGTTAAAGTTTCTTCCTGCGGCGTTCGCTGCAGCCTGAGCACACCAGCTCACCTACGATTCTTGTCAAACATCGTAAAACCACTTTATGCTGCATAATGACAAGTTGTGACAGTGATATAATTCAGACATACAGGTTCAAACCCGCAAAACACAGTGGAACTGAGGTGGAAATGCTCGGTTGTGGCCTTGGCTGCTTATTCTTCTTCTGGCATAGAAAAGACACCACATGGAAAAAGTGACCGCTTTAAAAAAAATGATTTTCATCTTTGAATGTTCCTGACAGATAGTACAGCATCACACTTTTGTTTCTGGAAAGGTGCCATGCAGAAGCTGAGATGGGCTTCCTGAATGAACAGGCCATTTGTTAAACAAATCCATGTGGTCCTGGTGACAGAAGGTGAATGAAAAGCAAACGAGACAAACTACAATGAGGTTTTATCTTTGGGGAGGATGTTCAACATAACAAACACAGCAGAAATAAGTCTATTGGACTGAAAGGAAGATGATCTCGATGTTGTGCACATGTCCGCAGCAGCAGAACAAAGAAGAAGGGCAGAACAAAGAGGAGCATTCAGCCTGCTTAGATTGTTCCTGAGTGACGCCTCCTGCCATCGTCTCATCCTCATCCAGCAGAAGCGTAAAGGGCTCAGTCTTCCTCCAACCTTGGTCCGAGGGCTGCAGCTGCACCCACCAGCCCACTCTTGGCCTCAAGGTGCTTCTACGTGAGCGCACATACAAGTGAGCGTGAAGGAGGCCGTCTGTGTGGGGTCTTCTGTGTCGTCCTTCTCCCGGTCGGAAGTGATGCGAGCCAGAGAAAGAAGGGAATAGAGAGGAGCTTTATGCTGCCGACGCCGGGTTGGTGCTCTGAGCTGAATGAGCTGAACTGGCAGCCTGATAAAGAGCCCATTACCTCTTAGATCTGATAATGTTGCTGTTGGCGTTGCACACACTGACCGCTGACTATCTCATTTGAGTCATTTTGATCTTTCTTTTGATTTACCAGATTATCCATAAAGTCTACTTTTCTGCAGGGTTTCTGGATGGTCCACCACCAAATGTTGTTCATCATCCCAACAGCATGAATTATAAAAACTTTGGTGACTTCTCCTTTTGCTCCTTTATGAGACTGAAGCTTGTGGTTTTGAGTCTCAACAACTAATGAATGGATTCCAATTAAATTAGAGGCAGACCTTCATGCCTCCCCCACAGTGGGTTGTAATTTTTAAAAATAACAATCATGCAGTAATTCTTATTGTTTGAGATGAAGGCCCTTTGCTGCACAAAAAAACCCTGAATCATCACAGAGAACGCTGAACCAATACATTTGTATGTTGTGGCCCTTCAGACCTCAGAAGGACTTACATGGTTGGGTGTCGACAAACCTCAAGAGACAAGTGTCGTTCAAATCAAAGGTCGACAAATGAATGAACACTAAACATGCAAAGGGCCAGTTCTGCTGTTACCAAAACCTCTTCTGACAGCACTCGCAAATGCAAAGCCAAGACCTGCCACACACACACACACACACTCTGCAGAAGACTCATGGAAAACTCTGTTCAGGCAGGCCGGCGTCCTTAAAGAGGGGGAAGAGAGGGGCAAGAGCGAGACCAAACAGGGCCGTGACTAACGCGTCAGCCGGGCTTTCTCAATAAACCTTTGTGTGTGAACGTTGTACGTGGGCGTCAGGTGATGGAAATATGGAGGGATTCTGACAGCTGTTGGCCAAAACACAACTTTTTTAGTGTTTTTTTTTTTCTGGCTTATTCTAGGCTGGAGTCTGTCCCAGCATGCATTGCATGTGTCCGTCTTGCCTCAGTGGCATGTCGCACTCTGTACGATGGAAGGAGAAGAAGAATGGCAGCATGGGGACGAGGAGGAATGTGACCACTGAGTGACCTTTGGGATAAAACTGAAAACCAGTAGGGTCAGTCAAAGCAGGAAAAAGAGAAAAAAATTAGGACACCAAGTGACAAGTTTGCAAAGGATTAGCTGTACCAGACTTATCAGACAGTTCTGCACAATCTCTTCCATTAAAGCAACACTTTGTTCTCCGTTGTTCATCCATGTGTGCTCAATCTGGTAGATTACAAACAAACGGCAGCTATAACAAAGCTAATCTTATTTGCTTTACCGCATTATCGCCGGTTACCTTTCTGCCTGCTATGTCTGGGAACGCGAGCCTCCCGCCCAATCGGAGCGCAGCAGCAGGGCAGCAACGCCTTTGTCTGGATTTATGAATGGATCGACGAGGAACTAGGTGTGGCACGTTCAACCTGAGTCACGCTCCTGAACTTCCGAGCTCGGATAAAGCCGTGGCGGTCAGACCTGGTTCACATGAAACAGGTATTATGTTACATAAAAAAGCAGCACAGGATAGAAAAAAGCTGAGGCGACGCTGGTTTAAATATATGTAAATGTTGCATGCTGCGCCATGCTCGGCTCTGTGACGCCCCTGACATGATTAAACCTGTTTGTGATATTATAAAGACTTCTTTTTTTTTACTGAGTGTTGCATCACATATTCTGGTGAAGCCTTAAAATTCCCGGAGAATTAGATAATTCCAGGAAATCATTACATCTGAAGGCTTGATTGATGAAGTCCAGTCAAATGTGGGCTTGTTCGATCTGCGCTGCACACATGAGCAGGTATTCAGGGGGATTTTCTGATGCGTCCGTCATCTGATCACTCTTCCTCCTTCCTTTGTTCTTTCCAGATTATCTTTCAACTAGATTGTCTTGGTGTTTCAATGCAGGCCAACAGTATGGATAAACCACCGTTAAAACAAACCTAAAGTCATGCGTCAGAGCCGGACGGCACAAGGACGGAACGGCTGAAACACATAAACAAAGGTTTAACCATCAAGTCTAGCAGTCCGCTCCACGTCCCCCCCTGATCCCACCGCAGATTAGTTTTAGTTCTATGGAAAGACTGCAGGTTTATCGGGTAAGCCGCGATGAAGCTATGCAGACGGCACCGTGAATGCTACATTCCTGGCAGGGAGAAGGATTGCAGACCTGCATACCTGCCATTCTTCGCAGGAGTCAAACTGCCAAGAATGAGGCGCTGGACTCTCCGAGCGACTTGCTGGGTCCAATCTCACAGACGTCACGGCTCGTCTGGTGCGAGAAGGAAACGCGGTTTTAATAAAATGCTCGGTTTGTGCACCTTTGTGTTAAAAAAAAAAACGTGTTGTAGGTTGTTACATGAAACAGCTGAAATTCATGTCAGGCTCATAATTCAGCTTTATTTCTAAAACAGCCAATAACATCTGAAGTCAGTTTACATAATGTGATTTTCGCCTCCTGGCCACCTTTATCTCACACAGTAATTGTCCGGTCCATCATGAGCGTATGACAGCAGCCGTGTCTGTCTGCATTGTTCTCCAACGGTTGCTCCTGCAGCATTGTGTTTGGCTGCACGCTGCCCTCATCAGCCATTTGTTCTTTTTCCCACGCTGCTGAATGCCAGCGTGGCCACAGACACACACACGCAGGGCTTATCAGAACAATGCCTCAAATAGCTGCAGAGTCTCATCACAAGGGCATGTCACCAAAGAGCAAGAAGAGCAGAGGAGGATGTGTGCGTTTGTGTGTGTGTGTGTGTGTGTGTGTGTGTGTGTGTGTGTGTGTGTGTGAGCGGTAGGCCAAAGCCGTCACAGTATGCAGCTGTTACCTGCGGGCTCGGCCCTGTTTGTCAGCGGCCCATCACAGCCAGATCATCCATACCGCGGCCCATTGTTAGGACGACTATGTATAGTTGGCTGTCTGAGGGAGGCTTTCAGCAGCATAAACATGCGCAATAAAATCAACAGTCGGTGTGACGTTACTTCACCTGGACTGATGTGCAGAAACCTAAAAAGTCTAGTTGTGTCTTATGCTTGTTTTTACCTGCATAACTCTGCGTATAAATCAGTTAGTTTAGTATCATGAGGCCTCCAGAGTCGAGCTTGTTCTTGAGTTAAACACTTATCTCAGCCCAAATCTTTTTTTAGCTTTTGCTCGGTTGCACTTCAAGTATTTCAAATGGTTTTCCTCCTGCGCCACCAGGGCTTATTTGCTTAGTGTCTCACAAAGACGCACTTGATTGAGGTCAGCATTATCTCTTCAGGCTTTCTTTTATAACAACACTAAACGCTTGCGCCCGGGATAATAAATTCTTTGGATATTGTGTGTTCTTAGCATAACTGCTGGGTGTGACTGTTTAAAGAACACACACCTCTAGTGACACTTTATTCGGGCAAATTCTATGTTTCAAAAGGTTTCGAATCTTAATTAAAGCGTTTTAAAGGTTAAATAAAATAGTGGGGAAGCGTTACAGTAAACAAACCTCTCAGTAGTATCACCATAACTACAAAGTCTGTAACATGTCTTATTTTTATCCCAAATTGAATTCAGAGAGTTTTGTGTGTTGTGACTCACAGTAAACACTCAGCGGCTTCATGCCTCGACACGACTACCAAACTCCGGGCCTTTCTGGTCCTTCCACCTGCTGTCTTGTCACACCCATGCATCCATGGCTGCAAGGCTACATCGCACCCAAATAAACAAGGTCAAAAAGAAATTAACATGAAGTTCTTTTAACCCTCACACTCACATTTGATCTGTTCATTTAGTGATCAACGCCGTCCTTGGTTGTCACAGCTGACACATTATTGGACTTCCTCTCCGGGAGTCTCTGGGGGATTTATTTTGTCTGCGCGGAGACAGCTAGTACCGGAGTGCACCGACTTGAACTCGAGGTTGTCACAACACACCTCCAGGATCCATCACACAGCCCGACTCCCTCCAGAAAAAGTTGTACTTTCCCACAAGCCGGAGAAACAAGGAGAGCAGTGACACATTCTCGGCAGTCACACTAAAGTGGTTTGTGAAGTTTTGAGCTCGTCCGTCACTGTTCACGGCGCATGATGTGTGGAGAGTTTATTACAAGGGACACTAGACCTACAACACACCATGTGAATGAGGAACAGTGTGCCGCCTGTAGTATGATTTCTCCATATATATTTCCCATTACTGCTTCTTCAAACTTATCTAATCTTCTCTGACCCTCTTTTTCTCACATATAGAAACATGAGTGCAATAATACCGCTGACTGTGAGCCATTACTCCCCAACTATGAAACAAGTAAAATAAATAATGATCCTTACACACACACACACACACACACAAATTGACGCAACATATTCGTCTTTTGCACACGCTCCATCACACCAACCCCGGGCCCTCCTTTGGCAAGCAAACTCCTCCGATGTGAGGCGCTCCGCCACACACTGAGTCACTGCCTGGGCATGTCTGAGAGGCTCCACCGCAATACTCCTTCAAACAAAACCCCATATATGCACACATGTGCACTTGAGACACTTAATGCCAGACAACGGAAAAGAAAAACCCCTCAAACACTGAGGGGGCAGGAGGAAGGAGGTGAAGAGGCGGTTGGTGAACCTTTTCACTCGGCAGAAGGCGGCGGGCTGTTTGACTCTGTACACACATGCGGTTTTTGTTTTCTTTGAGGTCGGAGGATTAAATTGACCACCACATCCTGCAACTGTGTCAATAAGCACGCGGGGGTTAGTTAGCACGCTGGATGTCGAGCTGTTTAAAGTGATTCATCACGGCTGCTATCAAATGTGTACGTCTGTGATCGTGGCGGTGCTGATGTGTAAAAGCCTTTCAGGTGGGCTTGTAAATCACTGACACACACGGAGGTTGTGAGTGTAATTACTGCAGAGCTGTGTGTGTGTGTGTGTGTGTGTGTGTGGGGGGTGATGGGGGGTGTCGATGATGCCACCATGACAGTTCACTTCCTGAGGGGGAGATGTTTGAGGGGAGACTGATAGAGCGGCAGACAGGAGAGCCTGAAGTGGGCGACTGAAGCACCTTTACTACCATCAACGCTACGCTGTGTTTATCTGAACACTGAAGTCGGGGTTTGTGTGGCTGAACCCCCACCGGCAGGACAGGAAGGGCTGCAGGGGAAGAGTCGATGACATCTGTCTTCTTATCGCCTCCTCCTCCTGCTGCTGCTGATTCACACAGACTCGATACACAACCGGTGTGTGTGTGTTGACTGACGGAGCGACACCGCGGTCAGTTGCTGGTGGAGGAGTTCAGCATGGGAGCGGCACAAGTCCGGGTGATAACAGAGCGGACACGCCTGAGCAGTTAGGTCAAAGGCCATTAGAGTCATTCAGTGACGCTTTCATTTTGAAACCTCAGGATG
Organism: Stegastes partitus; assembly: GCF_000690725.1. Classification (NCBI taxonomy): domain Eukaryota; kingdom Metazoa; phylum Chordata; class Actinopteri; family Pomacentridae; genus Stegastes; species Stegastes partitus. The sequence continues at coordinate 31,621 of NW_007580251.1, read as the reverse complement.
TATTGAAGTCATGAAACACCTGTAAAATCACAAATACAACGTTTTGCTTTTCTTTCATTCTTCTGCTCATCTTTAGTTATTCGTCGTAGCATCTAAAGATCTTATTTTGAAGGAATTTCAGAACTTATAAAGCGTTAAACACGAGTTAACAGATTATAAATGATAAACACACTGTCCTTCTTTCTCATCAAATGGATAAAACATTTGCTTCTTTTTTTTTTTTTTTTAACTGTGCACATTGGAATTGCTCCTCCATAATCTGATTACTGAACAAGAGAAGACTCCATATTCTAACTTTCCACGTCTGTGTTCTGGCTCGCGGTTGGACCGAACCATTAGCGTGGGAGTCGCAGCCACAGACCCAGTAGCACAGTCACATTATGTATGCAGCTCATTTGACCATGCAATAATTTATCTGCTGCCCTATTTTAGGAGGGTTTGGAGACATATGTGAGTATTACTCATGGACTGGAGAGACGGGCCGTTGTAGGGCTCCTGCTATAGTTGTTGCTGATGAAGCAGCAGCCTTCGGATGAAATAATGAGTCGTGAGAACGCTCTCCTGAGAGTTCACTTGGTTTTATAAATGAAAAAAGCAGCAAATTAACACACTTTGTACCACACAATGTTTGAGATTTATAAATATCCATGAACTCCTCTTTTTGTATTTTGTTTGTAGTTAAACAAATGCTTCTTCTCATTATGATGATTAAAACGAGTGGAGCTGTGATGAAGGTTAGAATCCAGATCAGCCTCCATGAAGCCACAATCTAGTCCACATACTGTCAATTATATTAAATTCATTCAGTTTAGAAATGCGTGGCTTAAAAAATGTCACTTCATATGAATAGTTAGATTAAAGTTACCTCATGAGTTGTGAAAGTGCAAAACTAGCCGAGTTAAACGAACCGCAAATAGAGAAAACAATAAGACATTAAGTCGAATCAGCTAGTCACATATCCACTTTTACTTTTACATTAAGTAAACCAGAAAAGTTGATCTGACTGAATTCCTTTATGATGATTTATCCTGCAGTAACCTCTGGCACTACTAGTTTGTTGTCTTTAATGATTAACTAATCCTTTAAACTGATCAAATGTGAACAGAAGAAAACTCTGAGGATAACTCATGAGGCCACTTTGGACTAAATAATAATATATTTAATATTTACCTGATCATAAAAACCCACTCTCTGCTGCCCTCCTGCATGTTTCCTGTTCTGGATCTGCTGATGTCAAACTACCTGCGCTCTCCAAAGCTTGTTACCCAACAACTTCTTCTTTTTGTAGCTGCTGACGTACAGGTCAGATGAATCCTTCTGCTCTCGGAATGGAAACTCTGCTCGTGGGCTGTTTGGGTGCATTTCAGCAGTTTGACATCCACAGACAAGAATAGCAAAGAGTTTATGTGTAACACCACTGAGATGAAGCACGTTTAGTCTGAGAATCACTGGAGAGCAGGATGGCTCTGCACCTACTTGGCACACTGGAGGCTTATAAAGGGAATGAATTACCAGGCTGTCATGGAAAAAGTCTGCCTTATAAACTTTAACAGGGAATTCAAAAATCCCTGAGAAATCCCTGAGACACGGTGGCTGATGTTAGGGTCAGAATTACGCAGCTCACATCTGGTAATTAGCCAGATTGAATCAGATGCTGCACAATGAGCAAATATTTGGATTAATCTCCCCAGTAGGATGTGGATTACTAATTAACATGTTGCCCGTGTAATTAGGTACACTTAGGACTTCCTCTGCCCTCTCCCCCTCCTGCGCCACGGCTTCCGCCCACACGCAGCCTTGAATTACTCCACTGGCAACTGTTGATGCATTCCCAAACCATCTGACGTCAAGAGGGAAGGGCTCTACCCAGCGCGCACTATAAAGGACCTCTGGCACCTTGGTTCATTCACAGCCACACTCTGGATTACCAAAGCACGCGTAGAGAAGCGCCTTTCTCGGGCTCCTCGGACGACGAAGCGGGAACGCAGGAGGTTCACAAACCTTCCCCGACGTACAAAAGAAGAAAAACATGAAAATGTCAGCGGCGGAGATCAGCCAGGTTCTCAAGGAGGGAGAGCTGGAGAAGAGGAGCGACAACCTGCTCCAGTTCTGGAAGAGGAAGACGTGCGTCCTGACCACGGACAGCCTCAACATTTACGCCGACACGCAGAAGCGCTCCAAGGGCAAGGAGCTCAAGCTGCAGTCCATCAAGAAGGTGGACTGCGTGGAGCGCACCGGCAAGTTCGTCTATTTCACCATCGTGACCACAGACAATAAGGAGATCGATTTTCGGTGCTCTGGGGAGGAGAACTGCTGGAACGCGGTGATCACCATGGCGCTGATTGATTACCAGAACAGAAAGGCCATCCAGGACTTTAAGACGCGGCAGGACAACGAGAGCGCGTCGCCCGGGCAGCAGGAGAGGCGCATGGCGAGGGCGCCCTGAGCCGCCGCGGAGACTCCCGGCTGTGAACTACTCCTAATATGGTGAGAGACGCACCGTGAAACATGGCTGTCATGATGTATGAATATCCAAATATGCGTAATATAGGCTCTGAGCTAAAAATAAAGAAACGCTTCCAGAAGTTGAGACTAATGGCGTGCTGTTTGTCTCCTCCAGTGTCATGTGGACCATGCAGACATAAAAAAAAACAAAACGCGGACCAAAAGGAAGACGAGGTCATCCGGTCCAGAGATGAAGGACTGAGTTCTCGGAGAAAAACGAGACAACTGATCCAAAGCGGCAGTCAGAGACTTTCAGAAGCTCCACACAGGACTGAACTCTTGAACTGTCGACACATTTTCACTCTCCTCGGAGGAATGACTCCCTAAAACCATAATTTATTTGTTTCCAGGATGTGGTGTCTGGCAAACAGCTTGTGTTGTTTAAATTATTTACTGTTTCAGTGTGTGTTCAGTGTGTATTTATTTGAATAAATATTCATGTTTTTTTTTGACACAACCTCATTGCTCTCTTCTGCTTTTTATTGTTTTCTATCTGGAAGCGTCTCACCCCCCCGCTCGGTGTTAAGGTGTGATGGGATCTCATTACAAGCTCAGGGAGTCGGTAACAGTATATGTGACACTCCGGGAGCCTCTTCACCGGCTGCATGTCTTTGTAAATGCCAGACATGCGGCAGTAAAAAGGGAGTGGAGAGGACAGGAAAGTCCCTTTCCTCTTTGCTGTCAGGTGGAATGTGACTCTTTATTGTCTCTGGGAGTGTTGAGCTCAGGCTTGAGTCATAACTGATAAGCAGAGTGGATTCAATCAGTCAGCAGCAGCAGCAGCAGCAGCACGGGACACTTAAAAGGTCCGCTGCCGCTTTTGAACCCACCTGCTTCTGAGGTGTGGCAGGTTTACAGCTGCTATTGACACCGATTTACCTGATAATTACACATAAAAACTGACGACTGGACTTGTTAACGTCCTCTTTTTTTTCTAAATGTGGCCTTCAAACACTCTGAAGCAGTTTTAGGTGATAAAAAGGCAGCTTTTCTGAGATCCTTCTTATCGGACGCCTCTGCTCTTCAGATGGCAGATAAATGCACAGGAAGTCCACGTCACTGCCCTGCCGTCGTAAAATAAAGGTCATCTAAATGATATAACGAGACAGTGGAAACACACCTATCTAACTGTGGTTATAAACTGCGTGGGAACAGAACATGTGACAAAAATGTGGGTGAGAAGCTGACATGAGACAATGAATTATTTAGAATTATGAAGCCAGGTTGGTTAGGGTACAAATAGTAAGTATTTTTATATGTTTTTAAGGAGTTTTTCAAGCATATTTCCACTAGACACACTTAAAGTTGGTGTCGGGTGTGTTTATGTCATGAGAGAAAGCCTATGAGGAAAAGAAAAACACTTATTACATTCAGCTGTGACAATCTGACACTTACGATCAGCAGCGACTGATGTTGTTTTTGTTAAACGCAACTTAAAAATATGCAGCAAGCAGATTTTTCTGAAAAAATCAGAGTCGGTTCGAAGGTGGAACGCAGCACTCATCTAGGAAAATGGATAAACTTGGTTAAATAAAAGCAAATAAAACGTGAAAGCATGACACCACTGGAAACTAAACGTCAGTCTGTGCCGGCAGGTTTTAAACAGACTCAGAGGGAGCTTGTTCCACCGGCGGACTGCCTGGTCTGAACCCCTCTGAACATAAATATCTCCGTCGGAGGCTCTTATGGAGTGGAAGTGTGTTATGAGCACAAATGCCCGGAGGTCAGAGGTGACAGAAAGCTGAATTGCTGGCCAGGAATAATGAAGTGTATCGTAGAGTCGCGCCCCTCCCCGTCCCATCCCGTCCATATGTGCGGCTTTGAAGTAGGATCACGCTACAATGAACGCATCAAAGCGGTTGATCTGTGGAGTATTACAGGAGCGGACGGGGCCTCCGTTCTAAAAATACCGCTTCACAAATTGGCACCACGTTAATCTCACACACGCATGCACACCTTTGGCCCCGGAGCCGAGGGCCACACGGGGCTTTAGTCACCGCTGCTACCATTACAGCTTTTTTTTAGTCTTTTTCAAAATATTTTGTTTTCCTCCCGACGCATGCGAGTCTGTTTTTAAAAGCTGATAGCGGACGTCAGAATCTGCATCTGGCCACAGAATGTAAAGCTTGTCTTGCGTACTTCCCGGCTGCTGTGGAGAGACGCACCGCCGACCAGAGTGGACTCACGCGCTGAGTCGTCTTCACCGATCCGAGTGTGTAAACATCCTGTGACGCAGCACTGGCACACACTCAGGCCGTAGTCGTAGCCTCGGCGTCACCGCTTCACAGTCAGGAGCTGAGAGACGCTCATTGTTAATCTCAAGAAAAACATAAATATAGTAAATGGTGAGGATGAGAGACAAGACCTCTTGTTTCAAAGAACCGAGTGGCGCAAAATAAATGATTCAGAGGTGTTTACGGTAAACACTGGAAGTAGCGCTGACGTGAGGGACTCGGGGTGTTGTCAGGTGAAGGTCCGTGGCCAGAAGAAACATGTCTTACTCCATTTCGTCATTCAGATAAACTTAACATCACTCCCACACAACTCCTCCCACATCCGCTATAACAGTAACTCTTTAATCTTTATTGACATGAATATTACGGGCTTATCTTCTTCTTAAAGGGGTAGTTTGCCTCAACGTGAGGCCGCGGTGCCGCAGTACAAGAGGAAAAATAGAAATGACAGGAAAATTAGGTCAGCTGTGGGAAAATATGATGACACTGTCTTACTTTTAATGGAGTGGAAGATTTGTGACAGTGGAAGCAAGCAAAAAAACAACATTTACTCCAGTTGAAGACCGCTGACTGTATATAAAGACACTGAACCCTTTGCCAAACTCCTGGTTAATCCAAATAAGAAGCAAAGAGGTGGAGACTGTCCTGTGAGGGCACCCACCTGTCACTCAAAGCTGCCACGCCCCTAAACATGTATAACTTTAAGTCTTAATACAATTTAAATGAGTGATAAAAATCCACCACCTGCTCAGTGGTTCTGAACACTGAAATTAGCTAAAGAGACCAAAACTACTGTTTGCACCAAACTGTAAACATGTTTATTTCTGCTCTAAAGTTGAACCTTTTAACACGGAGTTCTAACTTACTTCTGGGCTTCAAGTGGTCATTTGAGGAATTGCAGTTTTTGGCACTTTGGTTAATTTTTCAGGCCCTATTTGTTGAGAACACATCCACATTGCATCCTCAGTATAATGTGTTTGAGATTTTCATTCAACAGTTACTTCAGTTACATAATTTAAAGCCTTATTTTAATATTTTTTAAAGCTAAACATCACTGCAATTGATTGTTTAAAGTAAAGTAAAACATTTAAAGAAACAATTTATAGCCACCAATTAACCTCAGCATGTTTTTGGACCTTGTGGGAGGAAGCTGGAGAACCCACGCTGCACAGAGAAAGATCCCAGGTGTCCCCCCAGACTTAAATAGATCAAATTTACATATATGCAAATGAACATTTCACATGCTGGCTCTTCCACATGACACATTTCAGCATCAAAGTTCATCCTATGCATTTGGAAACAGCGTGCGTAACCCAGTATGCAAAGATAAAAGGTCCACGTAGCTTTTCAACTGCACTTCATCAGCCTTCGTCATTCTTGCTGCCATGTGACTGCCTGCATAGCTAAAGGCTGAAAGCGGCAGAGATCTAATCATGTTTCTCTGGATTGGGAAATAAGAGGGTCAGTGTTTAGCAGATGGGTGGTTTAGACACTAAATATAGACAAGCTGTGATTCAGGCTGTAAAAATGACTCCACTTATACATAAAATCTTACCTCGTGTGGCCTTGGAGCACATCAAGAGCCTGATGGGACACGTTAGCGCCTCTTCACTCAGGCAGGCATGCTCAGGTGTGCGTCATGACTCATGTCAGCGTGAGCATGAGGGTAAACCGCCCGGCTTCCTGTAAGACACCACGACGTAGTGACCCCTACCTTTGTTTCGCTTCGACTTGTTGTGTCACTTCCTCGCTCGCTTTTCCCGTCAGAGTCTAATCTGACGCCAGCAGGACACAACACTGCTGCTTCGTGTAAATAAAACGCTCCCAAACCCAAACAGCAGAGGCGGTTAGCCAAGGCCTTGGAAGACGGTTTTGATTATTAACAACCTCAAAGATCTGAGCCGCACTATCAGTTTTTACTCATTTCGGATTGTAGTGACTTAACAGTTGTAGTTTTCTAAAACGTTTCTTCCATTTAAAAATGCTTGCAGCGGTTTACATCTTGTGGGTTTTTTTTTAGACCATAGGAATGGGATTATCTCAGAGACGTGCTATTCGCAGGCTTGTTTCACTGGAAAGAACCTTTGTCGGTATTTCGCTCTGTGATGCGTGACTCAGGTGAGCGCATACCTGAGCGCATACTTAGCAACTACAAAGAAACACACACACACACCCACAGGCCACGACTGAGACAAGTTCATTCACCAGGTTTCCATGAAAAACGGAACTTTTTTGAGAGTTAAAATTGGTTCGCACCAGAGAAAATGGGAAATTCTTGAGCAAAATCCAGCTCTGCATGCTTCATTGTTGCTGCTCATTCCTCCATCCAAATAAAGGTCATCTGATTCCCAGATCTGGTCTTGTGGATAAAATGGACCAATTCCTTCCTTATCTTATCCACAAAGGCGTCATTCTCCTAATTGTCGGCAGTCATGACAACTGTGTTTGTTTTTTATCCCACATCCATATCTGTCTGCTGAGTCATGAGGAGAGAACTCCCCAGATCTTCAGCTTTATCTGCCCACAGTCGGGATGCGATTGTGACAATTACAAACCAATTCCAAAAAAACGTTGGCGGCTGGAACGCTCAACGCTGAATGTCGACAAAAACATGGAGGCTCATGAGAAATACCGGATCGCAAAGACTGTGATTTTCCAAACCCTCTTGTCAGGAGTCATGGGACCAAAACATCAGCAAAGAGCGGCGGTGACTAGTCCTTGTCTGTTTGTGAGATGTTCGCTAATGGCGTTCCACATCTAAACCACATCCGCTGCTTTGTAAATATAGAGAAAAAAAGACAACAAGCAGACTCAACACATGTCAGTTTCCGGGAAATGTTTCCCACAAATAGATAGTTTGTCCTTTTGTGCGCCTGTTTTTCAAAGAGAATCTTATGAATGTAGCACCACTTATATCTAAGACATGCATGCGTATTGGACTTACACCACCACACACATGCTGCATATATACATACAGAGTGTTGGCTGGCGAGCGGGGATCATGTTGCCGAAGACCCAGCTGTCCGGTGGGAGGCTTCAGACAGAGAGAGGAGACGCTGTCAGGAATGTCTACAAGGCAGTGAGGGGGCGGAAGGCCGAGGACGAAAGAGCTCCACATGCTTTCTGTGGTCTGAGGAAGCAGGCAACACAAAGATCAGTATCAGATAGCGGAGACGTGAAACTATGGATTTGGACTTTTGGCTGGAACTCGACGATTTCATGGAACTGAATGTTATGACGTCATACAACTTACCAGCTAACAGCCTGTCTTTACAATTCAATTAAGAATTAACTTTTAGAATATTCAACTGTTGATACGGGTGGCCCAGTGGCGGGGTGGCACAGCGGTGGGGTGGCACGGCGACGGGGTGGCACGGCGGCGGGGTGGTACGGCGACGGGGTGGTCCAGCGCCGTGGCCTCACAACAACCTGCTGGTCAGCTGCGGTCTTGTTGTTTGGAGTTTGCATGTTCTCCCCCCTGCTTGCGTGGGGTTTTTTTTCTCCGGATGCTCCGGCTTCCTCCCACAGTTCAAAGACAAGCATGCCAAGTTAATTGTTGATTCCAAACTGGCTGAAGGTGTGGGCGTGCATGATTGGCTGTCTCTCTGTGTGAGGCCACCAATAAGCCTTGATTATACTCCCATACGGACACGCACACATCAGTACGTGTTGTTGAGGCCAATTCATAGATTCTGGATCCTCGTGAGGGAGTCTGCTTGGAAGACTCCATTGCATACATGCACAGCAGATCGTACCACTTGCACACACTGTTGCTGAGCATGCACACGATTGTGGTCGCCACGTGGGTACAAATGTTGGGCAACAAATTTTGGGCCCACGTGAACATGTGTACAGAAGTCTGTAGTTGCTTGATTAGATGATACAGCTGTACATACACACAACTTACTGCATATCTATGGAACAAAGTCAGCAGATCAGAAAAGTAGTAGAACAACAACAGCTAAACCTCTGTGGGCATCCACAGCTGTCCATGCAAAGCAGTAGAGTCAACGCTTTAGCGTTCAGTCACCTCTGTTCTTTACAAGCCTCTGATAGTCCAGCAACTCATCCAAGGCGTACAACACCTCTCGCCTAACATCAGCCGGGATAGACTCCAGCCTTTCAGGACCCTTCATGGATTAAAACCAGCTAAAGACTGGATGGATGGAAATAACCAACATGCTAAAAGTTTGGCAGATAATATGTGAAATGTTAACTTTTTAAGGTACCAATACGGGCAAACTATTCATCCAACAGTTGTGGAGACATTTTATAATTTATAAACATCAACCTCTACAGAAGTAGGTCAGATTCAAGTCGGTGAGAATGTCTGTACAAATGACTCAGTCGGGTAGATGTTGAAATATTTTTTATAGGATTAATGAGCGCTTCGGTAGCACATGAGGTAAAAATGAGGGGATCACCAAAGTCAGTAGGAACATGAATATCTGTCCAAAATGAATTAGTAATTTATCAGAAAGTTGTTGAGCTGTTTCTGGACCAAAGTTACTGACTGACTGACACCAAATGATTAAAAGTTCTACCTCAACTGTGGAGACATCATGTTGACTGAAGCTATGCTTTCTACCAAACAAATACCAAATTAAATTAGTTATAAATAAAGTGTTTGCAGGATTATCAAGAGCCGACAGGAAAGAAATGTTGCTTCTGAAATTTAAATATCATTTTTTCAATACTGTGAGCTGAATAGACAGAATCCAGTTCACCTGGACTGTTCTGGCAGAAATCTCAGAGACAGTTTATCCAGAGTTTGGCTGGATACCACCACTGGCTGCTTATAAAGATGGACAAACCCTCCGTGACATCATCCATTGGCTTCCTGAACAGCGGCTTAGGTGGCCTTGGTCACTGTCATCTTGGCCGTGACTGACTCCACCTAGTTCCCATTTAATCCAAAAACGAGGTTGATCCAAGGTGACTAAACCTCACATACAGTTGTCATGAAACGGGAAATCAGCTATAGAGACCAAACCAGTTGTCGTACGGGGCTCTAAATGTTCTTATTTCTGCTGTAAAGTTGGGTATTTTAACACAGGCGTCTATGGGGATTGACTTGCTTTCATAGTCAGCCTCAAGTGGCCACTAAAGGAACTGCAGCTTTTGACACTTTCAGTCTCAAAGGTTGCAAGAGACAAGTGGTGTAATTTAAATGCATTAATCCTTTAATATGTTAATAAGAGGATGATGGGACTGTGAGCAGCAGAGTAGAGCAGCTGGGGTTCAGGTCTGGAGCTGCTCTGTATAGTTAGAGTCTGATGGCCGTCTAACTGGGCTCCTGAGGGGAGGTTTTAGTTACCGGCACCTGTCTGAGTGGGTGTGTGAAGGGTTGACCAAAACCAGACGATAAAAATATTACATTTCCAAGTTGGGTCTAACATAAGAAATATTACAGTGTCTGGAGAGAAGATGAATCCAAACCACTGGGAAGGAGTTTTTCCGTTTCCCCAGACATTATACTGTAATGACTGCATGCGGTGGTAGAAGCACAAATAAATATATATATATATACCCATACAACAGAAACACTAAGTAAAAGAGAGAGAGAGGGACTTGGCAGGAAGCTCAGAAGGCAAGTCATGGTCATGTGAATTCCTCAGGTGCCATATAACGCCACATCGGCTCAGCGTCACTCCCATGAGTTACTGTAAGTTGCATCAGATTGTCGGTGCAGCAAATAAGGCAGCAACGTGATCAATTTCGCCTGACACAAATCCGAAGGTGAAACAAATGGCTGCAATAACCCGTAATGATGACCCCGGGTCCAGAGCCGCTATCAGGGCGAGAGGAAATTAGTTCACCGCAGATATTACACAAGAGGAAAGCGAGTTGAAAGAGAAAGAAAGATAAATGAACACATAAAGGGAGGAAGGGAAAAAATTCCAGCAGTGAGAATATTACAAGTAGCAGAAGAAGATTTGGCCAGGAGCGGAAAGAACGGATGAAGGAAATCCCCCCGTGTCGCACCAAAGCCAACAAGACACACCTAGAAGGATGTAACGTATCAGGGATGCTGCACCTTTTACAAACAATCAGACGAATGGTTTTCAATCCATCTTTCAGGCTGTCTTCACCGAAGAAATCGAACAACACATAACGAGAAAACTGTTCAGAGAGCAGTTTTTACAGCTAATGAAGGACCAAATTACCAAATTAGTCATCGTGTACATATCAATGCTGGTTAGAGTGCAGCAAATTAATCTTTGCTTCAGAATAAACCATTTCATCTCCAGCCCACTATATAGATTTGTTAGTTTTATTATTAAATTATGCTTGTATTTGTGTAACTAGCATGAAAAGGTCCCGTCACCTCTGCAAGAACAACGTCCATCATCTGTAATCTCATACTTTGCACGATGTGAATTTCTGAAACACTCGATTTGAGGCAACAACAAACGTCTTTCTCGATGTGCTGTGAAACTGAGGAGCAGACAGGGGAAGCTGGAAAGTCCCATCATCAGGAGCACAGGTTCTGACACAATGCATTCCTGCAGTCCCAGATCCTCCGTATTGTTTCGCCGCACGGCTCCAGCTCCCTGATCGCTCCAGCAGCGTGGTATTGACCCGGCAACAAATGTTTCCATCAATCACAGCGGGACGCGACAGAGAGGTGTATTGTTGAAAGACGCTGCGGAGGGTGTTTAATCGCCGCCGATAAGGGCGCTGGCTTGTGTTTCCGAGCCTGCGTGCCTCTGCTGGGGTGATGTGCTGCCTGCGTGGGCGGATTTATGAATGAATGAGAGACAAGGAGCTTGAATTTGACACAATATTTGTGTCTCTCTTATTGCTTTACTTCTTATAAAAGGAGGCCTGTGACTGATGTTGGCTTGGGTTGGGTCTTCACAGCTGAAAACACAGCTCCGATCGGTTCTCATAATATTAGAAGCTCAAAGTGCAGCAACTTTGCTAAAAACACGTCGAAAGAGGCGACGGAGACGAGCATAAAGCAGAACAACAGATGGGATTGATGGATGGAGTTGCAAATAGCATGCAGACATTTACAGTTTACGGTTAAAGCTGCACACTGACTCTTCGGATCGCTCTGAGGCCGCACAACAAGCTGAAAACACAACACTGGCACATTATAACCCTAAAAACTAGATTTGGTTCAAGTGTTGCATCCACATCGAACAGACAGAAAGCAACATTACAATAAGTTCACTTTTTGGTCCCCGCAAAGTCCGGAGGGAAACATCTGGCACTTTAGCTGCTAAATGCTCCACTGTGTTCACCGGATAGTCGCCAGCTTTGTGCGTCTTCTGTTTAATTTTTACTGAATGGTGTGTGTGAATCAAAACAGTGAAGTCAGCCATAAAAGTGAAATAATTAACAATAAATCTCTGTGGGTTAAACACTGATTTCCAGTTGTCCAGTGATGGTATTACGCCCGTCATTGATTAAACTCCCAAAAAACTTGAGTCTCTGCGTCAAAGTTACATATTTAGGGGTTTTTTTTCCCCCATGAAAATGAACTCTGTCCTCCTGCTTTCTCTAAAATGTGCAGATATCTTCAGTCCTCATCTTTCTCTCTTCATCTGCTCTTTGGCTATGAGCTGCACTCAACTCAAGCACACCGGCTCACCTACAACTCTTTTCAAACGCTGTGAAACTACTGAACAAAAAGCAAGTTGTAATACTGGAGGAACTGAGTCGATCTGCAAGTAGAAAGTGGACCTTAAGTGGACATGTGGGGGGAAAAGAAACCTTGATTTTAAGCGGAATGGGGTTGGTAGAGGGCTGCAAGGCGCCTCGCTGCTAGAAGGTCTCTCCGGGTTCTCCGGCTTCCTCCCACACAGTCCAGAAACATGCTGAGGTCAATTGGTGATTCTAAATTTTCCGTAGGTGTGAATGTGAGTGTGCTTGGTTGTCTGTCTCTAAGTGTAGCCCTGTGATAGACTGGTTACCTGTCCAGGTGAACCTGCCTTCACCCTGAGTCAGCTGGGATAGACTCCAGCCCCCCATGACCCTGGTGAGGATTAAGCGGTATCTAGATGATGGATGGATGGATGGATGGATGGATGGGGTTGGTAGATATTCAAGTAATGTTGAAAATGTCCCATAGACACCAATAACTTAGACCTAAATTATAAATTCCAGCTGGCACTACTGAAAAGTTTCAATAAAGACCACAAATGCTGATTCGGCTGTCTGTATAAGTTGTGTTAAATGCATCTTTTATAGCCCCTTTTCACCAAAAACACTTAAAGAACACTTAAAGAACACTTATCACCCTGACAGCTGCTCAGTTCAGGCGGCTTGTTCACAGCTTTTCATTCTCAAGCACCTAACTAAAACAGAGCCGTCATACCTGCCGCTCTTCAACCTGCCACAAGTCGTTTAGCCTCAAAAACCTGAAGCACTCGTGGAATTTCTACTAAAAACTCCGAACCAGACGATCGTAAGACAGACGCAGCAGCAGCAATGTGGGGCCTCGTGAAACTGAAAGCTAAGTGCTGAATTTATGTGGCATAACAGAGCCGTAAGTGGCCGCTTTATAAATCCTCTATAGAAAAAGGAAATGGGAAGACTAAAGCCTGAAATAAGAGGAAGTCCTGTTTTTCATGGCTCAAGGGTCTTTCCCAAGAAGCGGAGGAGCTCACAATGGTCCCCTCTGTGCACACGCTGCCCCGACACCGAGCACTGGGGCAACCTTTTGCCAAATAGGCTACGGTCGCGCCGGAGGTCAGCATTAATCAAATTAGACGGCGCACTTAAAATGCAGCACGAGCACACTTCAGCAGCGTAAACACAGAGTCGACCTGACTCACCTGTAGACATGTGAGGCTTAATCTATATGGTCTGTAAGGTGGAAATGTAACAACAGAATTCACATCCTGATCAGTGGTGTCCACGTTTGCTGGAGTGTTTTATTTGTCTTTAAACATTGTGCAGAAGAGTTAAAATAAGAAATCCTGCTCTCATGCAATGTCTTTAGTCCTCCGTCAGCCGCCTCACTGACTGCTTCTCTTCTCCACCCTGCTTCACATTGAATTAGTCTGAGAGCTGGGCACAGGCCGCCAGCTTTGCATTCGCCTACATACCGATTTCAAAATGCATTATGTGTGACTTTATGGGAAACATTTTCCCATGAATGCAGAGACAAATTAATGTTGTGTGTGTTTGAAAATGTGTTTCTGCCCCTTGCGCTCCAGACAGGAGGTCCCATGATGTCATCTCCTTTCGGATGTCATCTTTAATGAGCGCGCGGCACACAGACACCCGGCGGTATGTTAAAAACATACACAGAACCGCAAGCAATTGCTAAAACATGGCTGCAGATGTCTGGTTTTGTCCCCACGAGGTACACGCTTGGATGTGTGTTCGCAACCGGTTGAAGGTGGGGGTTTGACTTGTGCGAGCTGTGGGAACAGGAGTTCGCGGTGTAGGTTTACACAACCCCCAAGGAGACGTGAAGAAATCGCTCCAGCAGGAGAGATGGAGTCAGAGATTAGGACTTCAGGTTCACACTCGAAAAGGTTGACACATTAAATACGAAAGTCGATATCCACGCTGATAAAGTTTAATGCAAAATTACGCTGAAATATTAGAAGATGTCGGCCGAGCATGAGGCACACAGAGGAGCCTTTCAGTCCGGGCCGCACAATCCCTGAAACAGAATCCCTTTTCTTCTGTGAGCGAGTGTGTGCCGTCTGAGGACCGGAGCAGGGGCAGGGGCGAGGATGGAGATGTTTGGAGGGGTGTAGAGGACATGGAGGGTGGGTGGATTGTTGGGTAATGAGTCACTGGAGCCTCCTTCAAAAGCACTGCTCTCCAACCCCAACACCCCCTCCAACGCCCGAGCAGGGAGGTCCGGTGGAATCTGGGCCTATGGATGGAAGAGCTGAGTGGGCAGGCGGCGTACAGTGTGACAGCGCTGCGCACACACACACACACACACACACACACACACACACACACTTCTTCTCCCCCTAACTAGGGTCAGGATCTCGCGGCGGAGGACGAGGCCCCTGCAACAAAGGCTTCTACTGTAGAACATCTGAAGGGTGCATGTCCAGTGTGCGGTTGTCTGTACTTTGTGTTAGCGCAACACAATTTATTATCCTTCCACTGTAAGCTGGTAAAACTCGTACGTCTCTACGCAGCAGAACACAGATTCGGTTTTCTGTAACCTCAAAGAAGCTCGGATTAGTCGAGCGGTTTTCGTATTTGGCTTTGTTCGTTTCCCTCCTGCGCTCTCGTACGGCCCTTTTAAATTGCAAATTTGACCCGGAGACAAGAGTGTGTTTGTTCAGGGGAAGAGGAAAAAAAAAAAAAAACAACAACCTGCTGGCAACAGACCCCCTCCTGTGTCACGGCTCTGTGTTCGTGCCGACGTGTATGACGTCTGTATAGGGTTTCACACACACAAACACACATGCACACCAGCTGTGATCTCGTGTCACAGCTTTCACTCTTGTGTTTATTAGATCATGAGCAACTGCTTGAGTGACAGAGGAGAGAATAGAAAAGAAAAAAAGAGTTTAAGTCTTGACAGAACAGTTAGCTTAAGAAAAGTTTTCACCTTTTGTTGCTGTTCAACCAGAATTTACCCCACGAAAAAAAAAGACTCTGTCATGTCAAAGTGAAAACAAATTACAGTATTAAGTGTACAATGAGGGATCTGTCACACTGTGAAGCACGGCGGCGGCAGCATCATAACTTACTTCTCAGCAGCGGTCCAGGAGAGGCTTGTAAAGGTAGAGGGTAAAAAGTATAGGAAAATCCTGGAGGACAACCTGATGCAGTCTGCTAGAGAACTGGGACATGAATACTTATGCAATCACTTATTTTGCTTAATTAGTTTTTCTTTTTTTCCTTTAAATATTTTGCAAAAGAGTTTCAATTAGCATTTTCGTTTTAATTAGTTCACATTACGACGTAGAAATCTGCTTTCTCTTTGACATTAAAGTCTCTTTCTTAAGAGATTCTTGTCAAACATTGAGCTTAATTTGGCTTTTTTGACATGAACTTACCCCACAACAAAAGACTCTTTCATGTCAAAGTGAAAACAAATTTCTCCAAAGTGATTTCAGTAATTAAAAGCATTAAGTGCACAATGAGCGATCCGTCACAGAAGAATCTGATGTGAGTCACATGCGAGGTCGCTGTCAGGGATTACATAAATAATCGCCCATTTTAAGGTGACTCACTTCGGTCAACGCAGGTGTAGTCGGTCGGTGCTGGAAGCAACTTGATTAGTGGAGCTCATCTGAGTGCAGCATAAAGACACCTGTATGTGGAAGGTCCAGTCACCGGTGAATCAGTCCTGCTGGCTCTAACTACACCCATGAAGACAAAAGAGCAGCGAGCGACTCTGTGGAAAGGGTTTTGAAAGCATAAGTCGAGGGATGGAAACCAGAAAACCTTCAAGTCACTGAGTGTCTCTACAGTTAAATCCATTATGAGCGACGTCAGGACGACCACACGTGGATAAATCTGCCCAGTGACGGCTCAGGAAAGGCACTAATGAGGAAGTGACACCAACAGTCGTCCTCAGATTTATTCATACCGCCGTTAAAGAAGGAAAAAAAACAGCTGAAATAGGCTGAAACTGACAAAAGTGATAATAAATAAAATGTAATGAAAACCATGATATTGCTTTTGAATTGTAGTCGACTCTAATTGCTCTAATTTGTCTGGGACAGTTTTTTTTTTTCTAATTTATTATTTTTTAAATTATTCTTTTCAACCACAATTAAAAAGGAATGTGTTTTCCACTAAATTATAATTTAGCAAATTTTTATTTATTATTACTTTTTTCAGTTTCTAGTTATTTGAGTGATTTTTGTGAATTTAGCCTTTTCTTTAAATACATTTGAGGACGACTGTATGACTCCTCTGAACCAACTAGAGACTTACAGCAACCGTTGGCTGTCGAAGCGTTTATGGCAGCAAAGACAAAACCACTGCTGAAGAAAATGTCATTTTATATCTGGAGTTCATCAAAAGGCATGTAGGAGACTCTGAAGCAGAGGTTCTTTGGTGTGATGAGACCAAAAGTTTGCATTTTTGGCTCTATGCTTGGACACCAAAACACTGCTCATCATCACAAACACACCATCCCCACTGTGAAGCACGGCGGTGGCAGCATCATAACTTGCAGGACAATTACTGATGCAATTAATTATTTTACTTAATTATTTTTTCTTTCTTTCTTTAAACATTGTGCAAAAGAGTTTCAATTAGCATTTTCATTTTAATTAGCCCACATTACTATGTAGAAATCTGCTTTCTCTTTGACATTAAAGTCTCTTTCTTAAGAGATTCTTGTCAAAAAGGCCAAATTAAAGTGATTTAATGTTGGAAAGCTTCCATGAGGGGTGATGACTTTATATAGGCACTGTAACTAGTGACTGCTGAAAGGCCCGAACAGTGAGACAGGAAGCAGAGATCAGCCAACATAGCTTTTAATGTATGTAAACAGGACACGGCGAGGATCAAACACACACCTAATCTTGGCGCTACGCTCCATACGTAGCTGCCTCGGCTATATTTAGACGCTGTGCATCCTGCGTGCTGCGGAGGTCGGAGGTCGCTCCTCTGGTGACGCCGCCGCGATTCATAAAAGTTTAAGGTGCAATAAAAGGGGATGTGCTCCTCTATCTTCTCGTTTGAACAGCTTGTACTTGATGACCTATATTAGGAGCTGAGCGAGGCGCTGATAGGGCGCGGGCGCATGTTTGTCTCGTTAAACCGTGGAATGGGCCGAGTGCTCCCGGACAAGCCTCGACAAGAACTGCAGCTCCACATGGAAATCCCTGAGGCGGGCAGAGCAACAAATTAAAGCCTGACACCGTGCAGCTAGTGCTAACTAAAGGTTATGTAATTACTGGTTGAGGTTGATCTACCTGCAGCATAACGTGCTGAGTGGCTGTTTATCATGACACTTGGCTGCTTTTGACGTTTGTCACCTGAACTGTGGAGTGAAACGTTTCCTCCTTGCGGGTGAAGACGATCTTCCCCCGTCTGTGTTTGCACAGGCCGTGTCTACCTGTCTGCACAAGAAGACCACCCTTCATCCTTCTCCACGCCATTACATCACATGATGTGGGCGGTTGGCACGGCAACAGACAGGCAGGGCCCCGCTGCAGCCACACCAACAAATCGGTACTCGCCTTAAACAGTTTTTCCTTTTTATAGCGAGACGTAGTGATTCACTGTTTGAATCATCAAAAGGCCGAGTTTAATGAGTCAATTCAGATGGAAACAAAAAGTTTGAGATCTTGTCGAGGGGAATGTCGGTGGTTGGGGCTCAGTAGAGACGCATGGGAAGATGTTCCAGCACAAAGAGGCTGCATTAAATACAGATTAGAGCTACTGTGGTGCCTTAAATCACACGTTATAAGGAATCAGATCAACTACATGAAGTTAAATCACAACCTTTAGGGGTTCATTGTGACTTCAGCATGGCTCAGACAAGACGAACAACTGTAAGAAAGTAAAAGCACCAAAAATACCAGCTAACTTGCTTTAAACATTTTTTGAGGAAACCTAATCCCACACGTTAACGTACCACAGGCAAACATCCAGCACTTAAAATCTCACCCAAAGTCACAAAAATCACGCCAACACGAGACTTAAAGTGAACAAAAACATCCACGTTTCTTCACTTTTTTGCTCAGATGAAATGATCTGAAAGCTTCTCATTCATTAAACAAACTCTCAGACAAGCATGTGAAGCAGTGACCTGATCACAGGGAACTGGAGGATTTGGCGTCCTGCTCACAGACACGACAACATGTGGAAAGTTTGCATTGCAACACGACTTGAATATTCAGGTTTTTAACTTAATAGGACGACGTCAGAGAACTGAAAGACTTGCAAAATACATAATCTCCCAAAACATGTCTAATGCTCTTCACACTACTAGCTAGTTGAATACTATTAATGTTGCACATGATGAATAATAACGACTGCTGTTCTACATGATTGTTGAACGTATAGTTCTGTCCAGTAAAGCCTGAGAGCTCAAACACCGTCATCATCTTAAACTATGGAAGAAAGCTCCAGAACCAGTAAGTGGGCCTTGAGTGTTTTCTACAAACTTGAACTTGTCAAATTACCTCTTAAACTGACATTAATGAAACGCTCTGAAGTTTCTTGATTTAAGCAATAAAACTCTTCTCCATAGATCAAAATTACATGTTTAGATTTTTTTTCCCACAGAAATTGTCACATGATGTTCAGAATACGATAATCCGCCACTAAATGTAAAACCTTCTTCTATGTCAGATTGTCAAAACGGAGGTCCAGATACAAGGAGGGCTTGATGCTGGAAGGCTCATTAGTTGTTAATTAGTCATAGTTGTTATAATCACTAGTAGGGCTGGTCCCAATAGCACTTTCTGCTCTCTGGGTATTCAGGCCCAATTAATGATGAATATCAGAATATTCGGTGTGGTCAGGAGAACACTTCCACATGCCCAGAATTCACAGGCAGTACTTGGCTGCTGATGCTAGTTTAGTTAGCGCTCACACTTCTGTTTCCACCATCAGTGGTGGCGGCGGGGGAGTGGCAGATACGCTCCACCGTTACCATCCACGTTTACTTCCGTAAACACTGAGCACGCTCGCTGCGTGTGACGTCGTCGTGTCCTCTTCTGCACATGCGGAACACTTTTGGGTCGTATGAAGTTCACACAGCAGATCACATACAAGTCGTATTGAACTGGAAATGTGAACGAACTCACAA
Source organism: Stegastes partitus (assembly GCF_000690725.1). NCBI lineage: Eukaryota > Metazoa > Chordata > Actinopteri > Pomacentridae > Stegastes > Stegastes partitus. Next base: position 12,172 of record NW_007580251.1, on the reverse strand, counting down.
AAAATCCAAATCTAGCATCAAGTCCTGCAGTGTGAACGTAGCCAATCTGTGGGATTGTTCAGTCAGATAATACGCCGTCATCCTGATTGGTGACATTAAATGTCACGTCGGAGTCGGAATCCAAGGCTGTCGGTATGTTAAGGCTGTTTTTAATGGGTTCTGTTCGTTTTTCCTAAAAACCTGTCAGATAGCAAAGTTTAGGATTGTTAAGGGTCGGATTATTGTATACAAATCTATGAAGTCGAGCACACCGACTCACCTACAAGTTGACTCCAACACTGTAAAACCACTAACAGTTGTCGTATTGGAGTAATCCCACCGTATGTGTTTGAACCAGACAGTAATTCTGGAGAACAGATACCGAAACCCTCACGGGATTGGTCGGTTAGATTTGTTACGTATGAAACCCCAGATGTCTGAATTTGTGTTTTTGCGACAGTCACTGGCACGCTTTGGGGTTGAAAAGCACGTCCATGGCATTAACTACTCGTTTCACTCATAATGTCACACAAAGAACTCCATCTGTAAATGTTAATGAGGTAAAAACAACTTGATTTGCATTCAAAGGGGTCTTAAAAGTGTCTAGAATAACATCTGTGGTTGAACGGAAGCTACGCTGTGGTCACGTGTTGCTGTCAAAAGAACCAGAACCAGAACCAGACCTCGTCGTATAAAAAAGAGTTGATCAAGCAAAGCAGATAAACAAGCAAACTTTAAATTAGGTGCCTCGCTTCAGTTCTCAGTTACTCTAAACCACTGAGATCCTTTGCATGACTACTGTTGAGATTCCAGCAGTGATTTAGTGGTTTGGTAGTTAACCTGACATCATCTCATGTGATGCAGCGAGAGATAAAGCAGCAGACACATTACGAGCAGCGCCTCGGGGTCCCCCAGACACCAGGACTGCCTCCCTCTGCATCCTCTGCTCTGTTCTCCGGAGGGCAAGTCCAGACAAGTCCTCCGTCTCTTGGCTGCCTCCCGTCTTTCAGCACGGTTCAGCCCATTCGGGACGGGCCCGGGCTGCAACAGAGCGGCAACCCGCAGAGCAAACATCCAGCCCGACTCCTGCTGCCCCTCGGCCAAAACAAGCAGGACACGCCTCGGTGCAGCTGGCCTCCCGCTCGCTCCCTCACCTGGGGAGAAAACACAGAGGGGTGGGTGGAGAGGACGTGGATCACCGAGAGGAAATAAAAAGGATCAAGTGTGGCTGAACGGTGGAAGAACAAAAAGCTGGAGAATAAACGAGACAGTGACTCAAAATAATTAAAAGTAAAAGTTAAAGAGACAAAGAGGCTTCATGTCTATTTATGGTTAGTTTTACAATTAAAGGGATGGTGCAACATTTTAGGACTTTGCACATTTATAATAATAATAATGTTAACTTGATTTATATTTTTAAAACAGATTTACAGATTTACAAAGACAGGTAAAAAAAGAAAAAAAAAGAAAAGAAGAACACTGAACAGCAGAAGATTTTAAAAATAAATTAGTACGATGACACCAGATAAAATAGAAAAAATCAAGTCAGGAAAAGAACAAGTAGAATAAAAGAAAATGGAAGTTAAAACCACAAATACAAGGCTAAAAACTATAATAATAATAGTAATAAGTGAAATACATACATAAATAAGTAACTAAAAAAAGGGTAAATAAAATAAAAATAAGAAAAAACGAACATGATGTAAATAAAAATCAATTAGATAATAAAAAACAGACACTAAAAATAATTATTCTAATAAATAAAAACAGAGATATTTTATATTATATTGTACTGGCTTTACTTCCAAGAGTTAAAGACTTGTGCTAATAAAAAAAATATTAGTAATTTATTCAGATTAGTCTTAGACTTCCCTTTAAGTTTTTTGTTTGTTTGTTTGTTTGTTTATTTTTAGAAATCAGTGGAGGACAGATGAAGTGTCTTTAAAAAGACAAACAGAAGAGTCCACTTGCTTTTTTTTGAAGCTCCAAATACATCCATCTGGTGTCTTTTATATGCTGGATGACATCTAACGAGCAAAAAATTAGCACATTGAAGCACTTCCTCCTAGAAACCGCAGCACACCAACAACAGTCTCCAAAACACGGATTCACACTTCCTGGGTTTCATATGTAACAAACCGAAGGAACCAATCAGGAGAGCCGACAGCTTTCCGTACCGATAGTCTTCTTTAGGAATTGGTTTCTGGTTCAAACTTAATTACTCCGATATTACAACTTGTAGAGTGTTGAGTTGGTGAGCTGGTGTGCTCGAGCAACTCAGGAGGGCTAAATGGGGATGAAGGCAGTGAAGAGTTATAATTAAGGCGTTTTCAGGACGTTTTTATGGGAAAATCCCCCGAACAGGACACACAGAGATGAGTTTTCAGTTTACACCCTTCATTCATTCATCCAGCGCCAGCAGCAGTAAACACCCAAACACACACACTGGAAGGAACACACACTCTCAGCAAAGGCCTAATTTGGACCGTCACTCCTTCCGCCGGCGCCACACACACACACACACACACACACACACACACAGCCTGACAACACAATGGTCCAGTGTACACCCACCCACTGAGACACGCAGCTAGCCGTGGACAACAGAAACAAGC
>NW_007580251.1:0-8574 GCF_000690725.1 Stegastes partitus | reverse complement strand
GTGGTAACTTTAATCCACCACCAGTGGCTCAGCGTGGCATCGCTGCAGGCGGCGTTAATAAAACCAACATTAAATCATTTGCGGGGTAATTATAAGCCTTCCTACAGCTGCCACTTACTCACAATTAAATGTTGTTTTAAGTGACAGAAGAGGAGTTCAGATCAAGCTGAGCCGCAGCATAAAGCAGCTACGTCAGGGCGCTGAACCGCAAACACATTCTTCACTCGTGCAGATTAACTCGTGTCTGGATTGACGTTGATCTGGCAGGAGTCCACGTCTTCACTCTTCAAAGGCTTCATCTGTGAAGTGGATGGAAACGAGTCACACGTAGACGCTGAGGGGAAGTGGAGCTACAGGTCGAGGCCTTCAGCAGCAGACATGAGAAATGCCTCTCATCAGATGTTTTGAGTAAAAAACAGAAGACACGTATTTCACATGTTACTGTCTGTCTGGGTTTAAGGTAGTGGTGATAAAAGCAGTGCAGTAAACTGTACATGTGTTTTAGTTTGTACTCCTGCTAATGCGTCTGTCATCGCCTCTGTCGACTCTGTTTTTGCTCATTAACTTATTATGTGTTTGCACTTTTACTGGTCTGAGCAGAATAAGGAATCAGCTTGTTGTGATTTTGTTGATTTTGTGCATGCAGTCGTCCTCAAATGTTTATTTTAAAAAAAAAAGCAAAATTCACAAAAGTCACTCAAATAACAAGAAATTGAAAAAAGTAATAATAAATAAAAATTTGCTAAATTATAATTTAGTGAAATAAGATGTTGCTTTTGAATTGTGGGTGAAAAGAATAATTTAAAAAAACAAACAAACAAAAAAAGTCTTGGACAAATTAGAGCAAAATCCAAATACCTGTCAACAGAAGTCATTGATTGGCTCAAAGAGTTGTTCAACTAAATGTCAGTTTACGGGTCCTATCTTACTTGTTTGCTTGTTTTTTTAAAATTATATTTCTGTTGAACCACAATTCAAAAGCAACGTCATGATTTTCATTACATTTGTATTTATTATTACTTTTGTCAGTTTCAACTTCTTTCAGCTGTTTTTTTTCCTTCTTTAATGGGAGGCTATGAACACATCTGAGGACGACTTTACTTGTAATTTATGATGTGTTTCTGATTATATTTTTGCTTTTCCTTAAACAAGAAGTTCTGCCAACAAATTGCAGGTGATTTCCCGACTACACAGAATAAATTATGTTTCCCATAAACTTGACAAACTGGATTTATGTTGAATTCAGCCAGAAGAAATCTGACTTATCTGTCAACTGCTTTGTGTCATTTTCCAACAATTTCACTGAATCTGGTTGTAATTATGCAACTGAAAGCAAACTTTATGTAACTCTGAGAACATTTTGTGGTCGACGGCTCCAAATCTTTGCTCTTACTTTGACTGAAAATGTGAAGAACTGATGGAAAGCTGACAGTGTAGGTTAATACTGGGTCGCTCTCAGACCTCCTGCATCGCAGCACGATCCGGTTCCCCTCACTGGGGCTTAAACCAGAGTGTGTGGCGGAGACGTTGATCCGTGTGGTGTCTAGCAGGAGATTTCCACCTGCTCAGGTTCAGCCCTCAGGCTCAGCAGAGTTAACGTCTCAGTAGGCCGCAAAGCTCAGATCTGATTTACAGGCAAACTGATCGTGACCCTGACACTTAAAAAACAAACGGCACTTTTCTCTGAAATGTTAAATTATCACGATTCTTTATTCCATATTTGATGGATCAAACACTTTGCTTTAGATTTATGGTGTAAAATATTATATTATGTCTTTTTTTTTAAATCCTTCTATTACCTTGAAATTATCAGACATCTTTTATCGTTGGGTTCCAGCAATTTAAACCTCCAGAAAACATCATAATTAAAATTGTTTATGTGTAAATATCCCTTTAAATAGAACTGAAAAAACAATGTCTATGACTTATTTAGAGACGTTAAACATTGAATGGGGTCCCCAAAGATAACAGGAGGGTTTAGAAGAAGCTCTTATTTTGTTTTAAATGCGCAAAGGAAAATCTCCTGGATGTCTTGCAGCTCGTCAGCTTCAGAAACCCTCCAGTCGTCCTTTATCGTGTTTGTCCTTCAGTCTTCAATCCAGAGCACAACATGTGGTGCAGCTTCAGCTTGAAAGTCAGTTTGTGTTGAAGTTCTCTTGGGTTCTTCCTTCACTCTTCAGTTTTTCTGTTAAATCTGGGGCCAGTCTTCCCTCATTGCAGCCACATCCTGAGAGGCTAGCTTCAGTCCAGTGGACCTTAAACCTCCTTCTGCAGTTGTGTTTGTAGGATTCGGTCAGTTTCTCCCACATGTCTCCTCATTCAGCTCTCTGATTTTCTTTCTTTTATCCATGTTCAGGGTGGTGAGCACTCCTCTGATTACAACACTGTCTGTGATATCAATGCTGCTTAAAATACCGACACAATCCACTCATCTGTCCTTCTTTAGGCATCAACGGTTTTATCTGAGACATTTAAATAAAATAAAGCAAGAATGCTGCTTTTATTTTCTTCTTCATTTGGTATTTTGGCAAACTGAAGCTCTGCATTTCAACACTTTTGGCCTCATCAGGAGTTTGTACTGAACTGCTGCCACATGAACACGTCTCAGGGTCGCTGTGAGGATCTTTATGTCATGTAGGGAAGAACTGCCACCTCAAGTTCCCCTGTTGTTCTGTTTGGAAGTAATGTTTTGCTGCAACCCAGTTACATAAAGAGAAATCACTTCCCAAATGTGATGAATGCTTGAACTCTGGGTGAGTTTACTCGTGTCGGTACCGCCCTCTAGTGGAGAACAACAGAAGGAACGACTGTCATGTGTGAAGGAAAATCCCTCCATTCATCATCTCTACACCTTAATCCTCACCGGGGTCATGGGGGGCTGGAGTCTATCCCAGCTGAACCTGAAGGCAGGTTCACCTGGACAGGTAACCAGTCTATCACAGGGCCACACTTAGAGACAGACAACCAAGCACACTCACATTCACACCTACAGACAAATTACCATCACCAACTAACCTCAGCATGTTTCTGGGGGGGAGGAAGCAGGAGAACCCACGCTGCACGAGGAGAACATGGAGACTCCACGCAGAAAGATCCCAGGTGTCCTCACCGGGACGCGAACCTGCGACCTTCTAGCTGCGAGGCAACGGTGCAAACCACCGCTCCACCTTGCATCCCTGTAAAGGTAAATATTTCTCACCACAGTTTTCTACCTTAACCTATAAATGAAGGGCAGAGACAGCGTCAGGGTTAAAACCTTTTACTGTAGTGCTACAGTATGCAACAGGTATGAATGAAAACGTCGGGCGTCATCGATTCCTCGGTAGTTTTTTTTTGTTCCGTGTGACAAAAAAAACATCTGGCATGTAGAATCCCCACAACATGGCAACAGAGTAGAAAACAGGATAATAATGAAAAGAATAAACAAATTAAGGTGTAAATAAAAGCATTCAAAGAGTCGACTTCCTTCTTGTGCTCTCCGATTCTCTCGCGTCGGTTCGATCAGTTCTGGCAACGAGACTGAAATTCAAGGACTTAAAAACCAGTAAAAAAACAAAACAAAACAAAACCAAGATCACAGACCTGGCTTTGTTTAAGCATGACTGTAATGGCTTATTCACACACACACACACACACACACACACACACGCTGCATTACACTGACTGACACACACACACACACACACACACACTCAGACAGAACGACGGACCCACACAACCCCTGGGAGAGCGATTGTCACCCCTGGTCTCTGGCCTCCAGGCTGATTCAGATTAGGAAGTTAGCGACATAATAAATACATTCTGAAATCTCTTTTTGAAACAGACCGCCAGACAAATATATACAAACTGATTAAAAGAAATAAAACAACTCGTTACTAAGTGTTTAGCCTACATCTAAAACAGTCACTTGAACACGGTGCGGACCAAGATGCACACGATCCCCTTCGTGAGGCCAAATGTTGTTCTTGTTTTCCCACCAGTCGTCCCCTCCGTCCCGTCCTCAACGCGCTTCTTCATGTAACTGATTGTACACACTAGTGTCGTGGTCTAGACCAAAGCAGTGCTACTCTACCATCCCTTCAGTTACGGCACTACAGGCACACAAATACAAAGACACTCTGTTTGGCTCTCTGCCCTGCCTCCGTCCCATTATCCTTCCTTCCCATGTGTCACTACAGACACATGCAGTGCTCCCTGTAAACAAGTACTCTTTGTCCTCTCGGATTATAAATACTGTTTTGGTAAAATCGTCATCATTAAAAGACGAGACAGAGTTGTTATTTGAGCGTATGTCGGTACAAAACACACAATTGCACTGTTTAGAAGATTTTCCTTCTTCGTTTGTATACCTCTTGTTTTTCTTCTTCTTCTTCTGTTTTTTGTTTTTTTTTTTGGCTTCAGCGTTAAGGCCCAAAATCTGGAGTGGAAGGGGAGTAGGAGAAGTCCAAGCGGTGATCAGCCTGCCCCATAGGGCCTACTGTAGGTACGAACAACACACACACACACACACACACACACACACACACACACACACACACACAGATAAACAGTATTGCAGGGCAATATAAAAAGACACTAAGGAATGGTGAAACATCCTCTCTGTCATTTCTTTTTGCAAAATCATTCTTCTTCATACATGTCATCTTTCGTTTAAAATCTTTGAAGCCGTGCTCGTCTCTCGTCCCTCCTCTCCTGTCCAAAGTGCGTGGGTGCCGGTGCTGTTTCAGTCTGGCTACTCTAGGGGGTGCCGTTCCTCTCTGCAGATGACTGACAGGCGGTGGCTGTGGCTGTGTTTATTGCTATAATGTCCGTGCTCCTCCCCGTCCGAGAGGAAACAAAGAGGGACAAAGTTGCCCTCCTAACACTGATCTGAGGTCTCTGTTGCCCTCTGCTGATTGGAGTCTGTGCTTTTCGGAGGGCGTCTGTTGCCAGATCAGTGCCAGAGGGGGAACTCCTCCCAGAGGAGCTGGCTCAGGTGAACACGTAGTTGAGGAGGAGCTGGGAGAGGAGCAGGACGCAGAGGATGAGACAGTGGCGGCCGGTTAGTGACACGCTGTCGTCCGTCGCCCTCTGACGAGCCAGCTGACGACTCAGAGCCACCAGGTTCCTGGAGGAGAAGCAAAGACGGGAGTCAGCGTGAAACTGAGGCCACGTTTATATGTAGCCGGGTATTCACAAAAACAGACCTATGTTTTTAAAAATAACATTGTTCACACCAGATCCATCCATCAATCATCTATACACCGCTTAATCCTCACTACGGTCATGGGGGGCTGGAGTCTATCCCAGCTGACTCAGGGTCACACCTACGGACAATTTAGAATCACCAATTGACCTCAACATGTTTCGGGACTGTCGGAGGAAGCCGGAGAACCCGGAGAGAACCCATGCTGCATGGGGAGAACATGGAGACTCCACGCAGAAAGATCCCGGGTGTCCTCACCGGGACATGAACCGGCGACCTTCTAGCTGTGAGGCAACGATGCTAACCACCGAACCACCTTGCAGCCCTCACACCAGGCCGTTTAAAAAAAATAAAAAATCTTCGCTTACACAAACTCGCATAAACGCGTCGTTAAGAGCTGTTATGATCTGCCAGACCTACAGGGGGCAGTGTAACAACAAGCATAAAGCCATGCTAGCCAATCAACGAATGGCACGAATTACTTCCTGTTATTTTCACTATGATGGTGCGAGGGTCGTTTGTTTGGACCGACAGAGAAGTGGAGCTGCTCCTAAACGTGGTGGTAGAGGACAGAACAAGCGTTTGCACAAACGTAAAAACCTTTAACAGCATCCGTTTCTATCAAAGCAGCCAAACTGTGAACACGGTCGCACACATGTGATGCTGATGACGCTTTTGTCGCACACTGTGACGTCAAACTCCGTCTCCTCCGGTCTACATACATGACAACATAAAGACGGAGTTTTTCCAAATCTCCACTTTGGCTTTCCAGATATGATCGTTTCCGGTGACTTATAGCGTACTTTACATGTAAACCAAAGGCCCACTGAAATATCACCGTTTTTTCTACGTGTAAACGGGGCCTCAGGCTACATCCAGCTTCTGCTACGTTAACACCTCGCGTCCACACTACCGGGGAGTTTCAGCAAAACTAAAACCGCTGCTGATCCTGTTTTAGTTCAAAATTCCAGACTTTGGATTTAGCCTGAAAGGGCAGAAATGGAGATTCTTGGAAACTACTACATACCAACATTCACGTGACCCAACTGTTACTACGGTCACTGCCTGATTCATCACGCTCCTGTCACGTGACCGTTCTCCGGTACAAAAATAAGACACAAGTGGTGAATTACAGATAAAGAATGAGGCTGCAGGCGCTGCTGACCTCAGTGCCTCTGCTGGCAGTTAATGAAATGTTTTACTCTTCTCCCTCCAGAGTATCATCGACAACAAACCGACCAACTCCTGCTTCGTGTTTACACTGGTGCCTGCAGCGCATGCAAATAGTTATGGGATATGCTTTTCTGGGCGTGTTAGTGTTCAGAGATCGTTCATGAAATGAAGTTAAAAGGCTGGACTGGAGTGTGACTGTAGCCTGAAGCTGTGGTTCCAACCTGACAGATCTTCAGCTGTCCCAAGATCACAAAAGAGGATTTTAATAGTTCATTTTTTTCTGACTAGTTCCAATTTCTGGACACTTTCGTCAGTTTAATTAATTAAAGTTAACTACGCACAGTTCATGTCCAAATTAAAGCCAATAATAAAACTTTCAAGGGTCACAAATCAAGAACACTGGAAACTACTGAGTCCTGCAGAGAACGAGTTCAATAAACGTGCAGAAATGTATTAAAACTCCAAACATGTATATTGTGTGATTTAGCTGCGCGTCCAACACTGCCAAAAGTAATAAAGAAAAAAAACTAAAACAGGCCACAGAAACTATATTTCAACTGTCTTTACATGTGCTTTACCACAACATGTTGTCACTATTCATCATTAAAATCACTATTCTATACCCTCCGTATAAACATTACTGCTTCAACATGTTTATTTATACCAACATAGAAATAAATGTTCAACACCATCACCATGTTTTGGCCTTTAAACATTTCTTTACAGGACCGTCTCCAGCCTTGATGCTGCCTAAACATAAATACGTCACCTCTGGATGTCCTGCTGCGTCTTCTGTATGGACGTGATGGAGGCCTCTATCAGCGCGATGTCCTTCACCTCTTTACTGCACCGTGCACACTGGTTGGAAAAGCCTGGCGCGTACCAGACAGAATGTTTTAGATGCAATCTGCAATTTGAGATTGAGTTTGTTTTGTGTGTGTGTGCATACGCCTCACCTTCATTGTCCGAGGACTCGTGTGTGGGTTCTGGTGTGGTGCTGCTGCTCTCGGTGTTCTGGCTGCAGCTGGAGGGCTGACTGCTGGCCTTCCTGTGCTTCCCGTTCACCTCCGCCTAGGAGGAGGCAGAAGAGTTTCACTAACTTCACTGCAGGAAAACTGATGCAATACGGTAAGAGCTGAATAAAGATGGGACTCGGCTCTCTGGGTGCAAGTGCAGCGAATATCAAGTAGGGAAAAAAAACGGTGCTCGTCTGTGATTCTGGAGCATCAGAAAGTAGCTCCGCTTTCATCTAAAGAAAACCTAAATTAAACGCCCATGAATAAAAATAACAGCTGTGGTTTAACCTTCTGTTGGCCGGCCCAGCTGTGGCTGTAGGACAGTCCGTTGTGTTGTCTCTGGCTCTTCTCGTGCGTCTGAATCACGCCGTCCTTCTCAAACTGAACGAGGCAATGCTCAGGGTCCCACGGCCGCGCGCTGCAACAAGGAAGCAGCGTTATTTAAATTAGCACACATCTTTATTATTGTACTCCACAGTTTAGCATTTGCTGCATTGAACTAAAAACAAACGTTGTGTGCCATCTGCTGTGTTTCTATTTGCTCGAGTGTGTTCGTACTCCATGTGCCTGTAGGTCCACTCGCTGGAGACGGAGTCATGATGGAAGAGTCGTGGGATCCAGGGTTTGTCTCCTCTCTCCCTGGCTTCTCTGCGCTGAGCTTCCTCCAGAACAAACTTCTCCTGAGTGGCCCGCAGTTGGTCCCGATCCATGATGGCGCTGGTCACATGCTGCCACAGTCTGCCAAGAGCGCAATAAAGTCAGATTACAATCGTGGAAGGTTTAGTGTAACAGAAGTTCAGCTGCAGTTTTGTAATTGGCTTTTTGCTAGATTAAGTTATGAGCAAAAGAAAATAATTGTTAGGAACCATTATAACTTCTACATAGAGTGGTTATGGAGCAGTTTTGAATTTAGTTTGTGTAGCTAATAACATCAATAATATCTGCGCTGAATTGGCAAGTTGAAGAGGATGATGCTGTGCAGTTAACGACACACTTCAATGGATTTTTGTACTTAAATTTAGAGTTTTTAAATTTAGTGACAAGGAGGAGGAAGAGAGCCGTGATCCATGCTAGGCTAAAGGCTAACCCCTCCAGACCAGCAGGATCCATGCTAGGCTAAAGGCTAACCCCTCCAGACCAGCAGGACCGTCCTCCTGCTCTCCAATGTCCGCTCCCTCCACAACAAGCTGGACGAGCTAC
>NW_007580250.1:40105-42506 GCF_000690725.1 Stegastes partitus | reverse complement strand
CATCTTTTCATGACTTAGTTCTTTTATAATGATCACCCAACTATAATGTATATATCCAAAAGAATGTCAGTTCAGTTTATTTTATCTCAATAAATGATGCAAACCATCTCCACCGCCCCAGATCATTGACAACAGCCAGCCTTCACCGTCTCTAGGATCCTGGATGTCAGGCCTCCTGGTAAACTGTAAGACACTTCATGTCATTTCAACTTGCAAACATAAGTTCACCTGCTGCCTTGAAAACACTAATTAACTCAACTTGAAGACAATCTTTGTTTGAACTCATCAAATCAAGTTTATCTAGTTGATATGACTCGAATGTTCTATTTGTCTTAACATTGTTTTTTAAGTTGTTGATTTAACTTTGTACACCAAGTTAAAACAAAGACTAACCTTATGTTATCAGTCCAAGAAAACCTTATTTGTTTAGTCAACAAACTTCCACTTTCATATTATTATAATGAACACTTTCAAGTTCTATGTTTACAAAACTTGCCAAATGTTTGGTAACCATGGAGACGATATTATAAGACACATTTAGAGGAAATGCATGATATCGTCTCCATAGTTACCAAACATTTTGAGCATCTTATGAAATATGGCCACCATCAGCTACCATCTTGTTTCTGAAACAAGATGGTAGCTGAACTCTTTTCATAAAATGCTCAAAAACGATATTTTTGATAACCATGGAGAAAGTTCAGAAACAAGATGGCAGCACGGCCACATTTCATAAAATGCTCAAAATGTTTGGTAACCATGGAGACGATATGATGAGAAGCATTTAGAGGAATGACCCCAGAACGTTCAGGTGTGAATACAACAGCTGAGTTTAGCTGTTTTAAACTGTTCTTGTGTCCTGTGTCTCCTGCAAAAGCTTTGATTTGTAGTTTCTAACCTGGACGATAATCAGTGACTGTAGTGTGACAGAAGACTATTTCAGAGGAGGGACGTTGTTGGTTGAACGGGACTTGATCTATTTATTCAAGATTCAGTTTCGATGCACATGTGATTTTGTGCACAGCTGGTTGACCTCTAGTGTTTTCTAGCTGTGAGAGTGAAAATGTGGCATCATCTTGCAAACACAGTAAATATCCTAATTCAAATATTTTTTTTTTCTGAATTATTCCAACTAAACACATTCAATTAACTAATAGACCTAAAAATTCAGCAGTTTTTTGGGGTTTTTTTGTTGTTGTTTTTTACTTCGTTCAATTTATTCAGATGAAAATTTACAAAATCAACCAATTATTGATGAATAATTCTGCAGTGCCTCCCAGGAGGAATCTGAAAATTAAAAATGTCCTTTTTCTCCTCATGAGCTGCAACATAAAGAGGATGCTTATAACCTGGTTGCTCTGTCTCCATCTGTTGGCAGCAGTCATGAGCTTCATACAACCAAATCTGCTCATTTCTTAGGCCGCTCATTACAAAGTAACATTTGGAATCTCTGTTTATTTGAATAAGTCATGTAATGCATTTTTGCTTAAAACACCCACTTGAAACAAAAATATGTCAGTTTGCTGCATTTTTTTCATGCAGTCTTTATCACAGGTGAGGGTGTTCTTAGATTTATGGTGTCTGGTCGTGTTAACAGAAGTGCAATGTCCACGTTTACCATTACACCAGCAACACTTTAACTTAGCTTTCCTGTTTACCATAACACTGTGTTTGGCTGTAGATCCTCTTTGACTTTGAACACAGTTTTGATGGATTGTAATTATAGAAATGCAATAATGTGACGACCAGAAAGTCCTCGTGATTTAACCTTCGATATGATCTGATTTGATCTGTGTGTTCATGCAGCAGATGTTTAAATACTGGTTTGTGTTTTAGAGTCGTCAGCACCGCACCTGGACACTGGTTCTGATCCTGGTCCACAACCACAACTGACCCAACACTCCGAGGGAGATGCTGCTGAGGTTTTTTATTGAGTCTGAGATGATTTTGTCGGATCTGATTTGACTTGATTAGCACTGATGTGTTTTGCTGACTTTGTTTGACTTCTTGTGATTTGCCCGATTGGATCAGATCAGATTGTTTTTGAACGAGTCTGATGTGATTTTGACTGATCTGGTCTGACTTGACCTGATTTGTTTTGCTGACTGTACTTGAATTGATCTTATTTGTTTCAGCGATCAGATTTTATTTGAATTGACTTGATTTGGCAATTTTATGTGATCCATTTTTATTCAAATTTATTGTAAGGGATTTAATTCTATTGGATTTAATTTGAATTAATTTGATAGAATGGATCTAATCCAATCTGACATGACTTGTCTGACGTGAACGCTGTTCTTGTCAGTGTGACTCTGATCAGGTGCCTCTCAAAGTTTGGCAGTGGAGTCGACATTGACAAGGACCAAAGTTCAGAGAGTTAAAACTGGGAGAAAAATGTAGA
>NW_007580250.1:35708-39427 GCF_000690725.1 Stegastes partitus | reverse complement strand
GAGGGACCAAGTCTAGCAGAAGTAAATAATAGCCAGAGATGAGGAGAAAAAGAACAACTTTAGAGGAAGCGTGGAGGAGCAGGACACACTGTTCATGTAGATGCGCTTTAGTAAGAAAGACTCTGCAGACACTATATACTTAGATAAGTACTTAGTATGTAGTATGTAGCTGTCTGTGAAAATGCATTCATTAATGTGAGACTCAAACAAAAATGTGTTTTTCCTTCACAGCTGTCCCCTAAACCCAAAGCAATTTAAATAAGAGGGGGAAAAAAAGTTCTAAAAAAGAAAAAGGAAATAAGTGACAGCCCTGGATGGGAGAGGAAATGATGGAAGCAGATCCAAGACCATTATTTGACGTGTCTGACAGCTCGACTAGCGCAAGATAGCTCCATGAAGTAAACTCGCTCATTAGATACTTTATGGTAATATAGGCATATGCAGTTATACGGCTCATAGTAATTATTTATCTCTGAGCAAATGTATGTTTTCTTTGTGTTTTTGTTTTCTTTTTAGAGCTCTCTCCAAGACCCCCGACAATAGAACGGATCAGATCAGGACAAGGAACAAGGAACAAGATGAGGAGCAGCCGCAGGGCGTGAAGCCGCATTATGAGAGAGATGTGGAAAAATTATTACAGTGATGTGAAAGGTGAGACAAGGAATAAATCTAATTCTGTTGTGTGTTATTATTTTGTCTGTCTAGTGTCCTATAACAACATCTGTTAGCTGTTACTGCTTTAACCCATAGAGGGCTGCAGGGCCTGGAGGTCACCACTGTGAGGGGACAGTGCTAACCGATGCATCTGTCATTTCTTTCTTGTAACAGTTCAAAATCTGAGAAGACAAAGAAACGGTGAGAGGAGCCCCACAATGACCAAAGACTGAAGAATCAGCCCTAAGATGAGACGACAAATGGCTCCAAACAGAAAATAAGAAAACGGTAACTCCCCAAACTAAAATGTTTCTATTGCTGCTGCTACAGTTGGTGAGAAGTGATGACTCCTCCAAAAGATGCATCTCACACAGCACAGGTGTCATTTCAGGTGAAGTTCATCAGGTGAAAAGTTAATACTCCAATTTGATAAGGTGACTTTAAACTCCATTTCTGTGTGAAAATCATTTTAGCTAAAAAAAAAAAGCACACAAGCATATTAAAACCACTGGATACTAAAGAATATCCGTGACCTCACCCTAAAACTGTACAGTATTTTAATATAATACAGTTTGTTTCATAATATAGTTACAAAGAGGGCTGCAAGGTGGATCAGTGGTTAGCATCGTTGCCTCACAGCAAGAATGTCACCGGTTCACATCCTGGTGAGGACACCTGGGATCTTTCTGCGTGGAGTTTGCATGTTCTCCCCGTGCAGCGTGGGTTCTCTCCGGGTTCTCCAGCTTCCTCCCACACAGTCCAAAAACATGTTGAGGTTAATTGGTGATTCTAAATTGTCTGTAGGTGTGAATGTGAGTGTGCTTGGTTGACTGTCTCTAAGTGTAGCCCTGTGATAGACTGGTGACCTGTCCAGGGTGACCTCTGCCTTCACCCTGAGTCAACCCCCCTAATGAGGTTTAAACAGTGTATAGATAATGGATGGATAGTTACAAAGACATATCACCTAGATCAGGGGTGTCCCATCATGGTCCTCAAGGGCCACAATCCTGCATGTTTTAGATGTTTCCCTCTTCCAACACACCTGATTCAAATGATCAGGATTGTTATCAGGCTTCTGCAGAGCTTGATGATGAACTGATCATTTGAATCAGGTGTGTTGGAAGAGGGAGGGACACATCTAAAACATGCAGGACTGTGGCCCTCAAGGACCAGGATTGGACACCCCTGACCTAGATGCATGTCACTTCCTTGTGCAGAAGTTCAGTATTTTAACGGGCGCAGCAATTCTCAAGTGAAGATCCAATCACAAGGTTGGCAGTTTGATCCCCCGCTCCTTCACAGTCGTATCGTCCTTGGGCAAGACACTGAACCCAAAGTTGCTCCCAATGGCAGGCAGCACCTTGCATGGCAGCATGCTTTGGATAAAAGCGCTATATAAGTGCAGACCATTTACCATATTTTTACAGCCACACAAATAGTGCATCTTATCGTAAGCTGCAGCAATCTGCAGAAATCAACTTGAGTTTTTTTGTTTGTTTTTTGAATAACTGTCCAAAGTACACGTCTTTATTTACTTCTGTTCGTGGCTGTGCTGCTCTCACAAAGGTTGCAAAGAATCATGAGACCACAATGACTATTATTATTATTTTATTATTTGTGCATCCGTCCTGTATACTGGGACGATGTGCAGAGACAGTAAACAGACTCTAATAAACAACCCGGCAGCACACAGGAGGATGCATCCAAACCACTGAGCCTCTATGATCCTGTTCTGTTTGTTTTGTGAAGCCTCATATTTGTACAATAAACGCCTGAATTCAGAGAGACTGTGGAGACGGTCCTTGTTGGCGAAAGGAAGTCTGCCAAAGAAATGAGTGAATACATGTGAGAAATGTCACTTGGAACTTTGTCCTGTCATGTGCTCAGCTGCCTCTTCAGTCCCAGCACATCTGTCTGCTGCTCATGTTGGTTTAGTAGAGTGAGGCAGCGCCCTCTGGAGATCAGCAGCTGTAGTGCAGAAACATCTGGCCTGACACAGTGTGTCAGGATGGATGAGCTGGTTTGGAAATGGGACAAGTTGTAAATGTAGAGGAAGTTTTAAATAAGAATGATGTTGAATTTGAGCAATTTTCACTTAAAACATGAGATTTTTTTTTTCAAATGGAAACTTTCCAAAATAAATCTTCAACTGATCCATCCATTATCTATACACCGCTTAATCCTCACTAGGGTCATGGGGGCTGGAGTCTATCCCAGCTGACTTAGAGTGAAGGCAGGAGACACCCTGGACAGGTCACCAGTCTATCACAGGGCTACACTTTACACAATTTAGAATCACCAATTAACCTCAACATGTTTTTGGACCTTGTGGGAGGAAGCTGGAGAACCCGGAGAGAATCCACGCTGCACAGGAACATGCAAACTCCATGCAGAAAGATCCCGGATGTGTCCTCACCGGGACGCGAACCAGTGACCTTCTTGCTGCGAGGCAACAACGCTAACCACCAATCCACCTTGCAGCCCTTTAAGATCCACCATCATCAAATCATTATGAATGTGTTGCTGTCAGGTGAACCCCTCGCCTTTCGGTTTGTTTGTTAGTTTTTAAAAATAGAAATAAATAAAAACCAAAATGTTTGTAACTCAGTACAACGGAAATATTTGGATTCAGATTTAAGATATCAGGCATCAATATTAACTTTAGTCTGTGATCTTGTGCATTTAAGAGTCAAATAAATAAGCTGATATTCTTCATTTTTAATAAAGCCTTTACCTTGAAGGTACGTTTATTGTTTTACGTCTCAGTTTTCTCAGGACACAAAGACTTTTTTTTTGTGGAATTCAATTTTCAAAACTCATCAGAGTTCATAAAGAGAGAAAAGACAAGTTTTGTGTGTTACTGTTTTCCTCTTTTTTACATCATCTACTCTTGTACCCAGCTCTTTCTTTCACAACAAACTCAGTGTCCAGGAAACTCTTGCTCATGTCATGATGTTAACAGCCCTTTGTCTCCTGTTTACTTCTTTCACCAGCGACAAAACAGCTTTTTATGTCGGTGTAACAATGGCAGCACTGTCCCTCCGCTGTTCTCATTTCAAAGTGAA
>NW_007580250.1:23103-35608 GCF_000690725.1 Stegastes partitus | reverse complement strand
GGGGGGAGGTGTGTTGTTTCTTGTGCTGGCTGGAATTACCTGAGATCTGATCTGTTTCTGGCCAAATCTACCAAACAGAGTCTTTCATTCAAGGCCAGTTTAAGAAGTGATAGGCCACAAGAGCAGAGAACACAAACCCACCCTCAGTGTGCTCGATTGCACCGACAGTAAACTTTTAATATCAACGTGTAAAAGCATACTGTATTAAAACAATATCTAAAGATGGCAAATACATTGAAATTAATCAACAAAACAAAAGCCTCTTAAATAAACTTCTTAGTGAGACCAAAACACAGGAACATCTTTGATTTCCAAAACTTTCTCAGACTGTAAACTCTTTTTTCCCTTTATATTTGATGATTTTATGCTTGGTGTAGTTTTAGAAACTCACACTGGACAACGCCTCTTTTTTTTTTTTTTTTTTACTGCACACTTCCAGTTTCAGTTAACAGGCTTGGCTCTCTATAACTGCAGGCCGTCTTTCACAATGTGCATTTAATTGCACTTCCTGAAGGTTGTTCCTTCTGGAATCTCTGGCTTTTCCAGACACTGGGTGTTGCTGCTCTCTGTTGCTAAACACAAGTGTCACTGAGGTGTGGCTGCACCGTTGATCCCTGAACATACTTACATAATGAAACCGAGGATCTATCACACCTATCATCCCTGGAAAATTTAATTATGCTGTTCTCGCAATCGTGTTTAATATACTTAAGAGAATTTGCAGAATAAAATAAAATGAATTAAATAAAAATAAAAACAGAAATCAAAAGTTCCTTCCTTGAGAAAAATAAAAGCAAATGAATCAACAGCACAGAAGAAAAAAAGTCTTAATTTAGAAATATGGCATCTTTCACACTGTAAACTTTTTGTCTGTAAGTTGATGACATTATTGTATAATGTCGTCATTTTACAAACCCTGTTGTCTCGTGATGACACAGCCTCAGATGGTCATCATAAACTAATAAAATGAACGATTGCAGTTTTTGTTTGACATGTGAGGACTTTCATCTCATGCGAGGTACAACAAAGGAGCATGTTTAATGCCAGTTAATATCAGTTTGATTAGTTTTATTGTTGTTTTGCATAAAAAAAGCACATAAAATGATGTATAGACTCTAAATCAAAAAGTACTGTCAGTGTTCTGAGTGCCATTTAAACCCTATACTCTTATGACTAACAGATTTAATGCTTTATTTAAAGGCCTCGGCTGCTATCAACATGTTTAAATGCATTAAACATAACGGATCAAAGTGGTGTTAAAGACAACGTAGGCTACCTAGAACAGACCACTGGTGAGAAGTTTAAACTAAATGTGATTCCAAATCTTTACCTGCATATTGAAACAGAGTGAAAAACCTTATTAAGTACTTCTCCTTAGATGACACACGGAACTGATGGGTTTCAAGTGGCAAAAAAAAAGGTAGAGAAAGAAGGAAATGAAAGAAACTATAAATATGAAGCATAGTATTAGTAGTATAAGGCCTGCAATGGTATATATAGGCTATACTGTACAACTGCACATCTGGCAGCAAAGGTGCCCGAAAAAATAGATTAAAATACTTTAATGTTCGAAGACTGTAAAAGCCATGAAAATAACAACAAATGCCTGTTAAATTATTAGATATTTTTAGCTTTTTAAATACAGGAAATCTATGCAATTGCATGCTCACATGTGGTAAATAAAATAAAGTAAATACTATTTATAAAAATACATATTTTTGATTGACTTTAGCCTGTTTTTAGTGTTTTTCAATATGTCTTTTTCTTTTTACATGTCAGCATCTAAGTTATTTTTCCCTGTTATAAAATAATCAACCAATTCTTAATGCTTATGTATACATATTTTTTCTTAAGAGTAACAACCAATAGCTGCGAAATAATGAAAATGTTGCTGATGTAAATACAAAATGTGTAGGTTTTTTGCCTGTTTTTTTAGGATTAACAAGTAAATGATTTTTTTTTTCTCTGTGATTCTACTAGTTAGCTGCAAAACAACAAATTTACAAAAAAATCTGTATAACAGTGAATTGATGAAGCTGCTTAGTTTCTACAGTGTATTTGATGGACCTACAGCCTGATTTAAAACTGAAGGAGGTCGTGAGCGGATACAGACAGCACACACCAGCCTCCTCTCAGCTCTGACCTCTGATGTCAGCAGCAGCTACTTCCGTGTTCACCTGTTCCACCTGTGTCACGGCTGCGCTGTAGCTGCGCCTCCAGCTTTGCCGGTGCACCTGTCGCGTCATGACCGAGGAGCTCCACACCTGCGACTTGACGTCCGCGTCCAGCGACACGGAGGAGACTTTAGAAGCCGTGAAAAGTCGCGTCATGGAGAGCGAGCAGCCGATTTTCTCGGTGTTGGGCGGCGATGTGAAGCCGCTGAAAGTCCCCCCGGTGCCCAACACCTGCGTCGGAGGAGCGAGCTCACCGACCTCCGACAACGAATCCGGGATCTTCTCTGTCGAAAGCGAGCTGTGTGTGGAGCATGAGGCCGAGCTGGACTGGTTCTGCGGCACCGAGCACAAACTCATCTGCTCCCACTGCGCCATCGTGGGCTCCTGCCACGGACACACCGTGACCCCTGTGGCCACCAGAGTTACCGCAGTCAGGGTGAGTGTGGAGCGCCCACCGTGTTCATGCGCAACAGCTGTTTGCGTCTTTTCAGCTGTTCTAGCAAAGCTGTGACACAATATTGTTCATTTGCAACCTGCCGTGTTGGGTTAAAACAGCTCAGGAATGTAGTTTCACTTTATCCTGTCTTCTAACTTCTCTGTTTGCACCACATTTACTTCAAAACATTAATTTCTCTTAAAATAAATGTCCCCACTTCTCATTTATTTCCTGACAGCCAAGCATGAGAAAATCTTTTCACATGTTGTCCAGTCACTCTGATGATGATGATGATGATGATGATGATCAGATGATGATGTCAGTTTTGTGATACTGGGTGATACCATGTGGAAACTCTGCCTCGTATTTGTGTACTTCTTTCTGGGGTGTGTCTCACGCTGCCTGTTCCTTGCTGATTCCTCTGCCAGGTATTTGAAAAGACAGGATTGACTAGTTGTCTTTCCAGTTGATGCTGATGAGTGCGTGTTTGCTTTCTCCTCAACAGAACCAGCTGGTGGATGTGTGTGAGAAAATGCAGCTGCAGGCACTGAGGATTGAAAGGTTTATCGACCAGACGCTGACAGCTAAGGAGCAAAAGCTTCAGGTGAGACTTGTTTGGCCGCTGATCCACACCCACTCAGCTCTCGCACTAATGAGCGAGCAGGCACGGAGCCAGATCAGCCACCGATGCTGAGCCTGTTTCACAAGTGCAGCGTCTGGATGTTTGGCAATGCTCCCTTTTCATGAGGAAATCACATGTGATTTATGGACACGTATGTGCTTCAGGATACCAACTTCTGTTTGAAGTCTCTTCGGAGGCGGCAGCTCAGGATTGTCCTCGTTATTAATTAACCTGAGGGACTGTTTATAATGATTAAGAAGGTTGTTGTGTAGTACAGTCGAAGATGTCCGCTGGGATTCCACTCAAGTGCCATCTTTGCATTGTTTTGTCCACGCAAAGATGTTTTTTAAGCAGAAAAAACTGAACCAACACACACTAACGTGACACATTTGATGAGATTGAACCACTGGATGAGTGAAGAATTCATTTTAGCAACTAAATTGCCTTTTTTTGCACCTAAATAAAATGATTTCCCTGTTACCCAGAAGAGGAAAATCATTGTCCTTAAAAGTAAAAGACAAGAAATATGTTTCTTAAGAATCTGTTATTGTCCATTCATTTTCCCACATTTGAATTACTTGTAGTTTAGTGTGATGTACAGTCGTCCTCAAATGTATTCATACCCTTCCATTAAAGAAAAAATCACAATAGTCACTTAAATAACTAGAAACTGAAAAAAGTAATTATAAACTAAAATTTGCTAAATTATAATTTAGTGAAATAAGACACTGCTTTTAAATTGTGGTGGAAAAAACTGTCTCGGACAAATTAGAGCACTTTGCTGATGAGCAGTAAAATCAAAACACCTGTCAACAGGTGCAGAAGTCTGATTGAGAGTTACAGAAAACACCTGATGACAGTGATTGGCCCAAAGAGTTATTCAACTAAATATTAGTTTCCAGGTCCCATCACGCTTGTTTGCTTGTTTTTAAAAAAATATTTCTGTTGAACCACAATTCAAAGCAATGTCATGATTTTCCTTCATTTTTTATTTATTATATCTTTTGTCAATTTCAACTTATTTCATGAACAGCTGTTTTTTTCCTTCTTTAATGAGAGGGTTTGAAAACATTTGAGGACAACTGTATCAATATGTTACACATGCAGGAGTCTAAACTTAAATTTGTAGCTGATGTAATCGGGTTTTTAACTAATTAATTATGTCAAACAATTCTAATTACTTGTTATGATAAGTGCAGATTTTCTGCAAATTTCTTGTAATCATAACTTTAATCAATATTCAAAACAAGCTGCTGAAGAAAATGAGAGAAAATGTCCAACATAAGCAGTAAAATGAAAAACACTGAAAGTGAATCATAAAGATTCAAGATGAACTTTATTGACCTAGTTGTGGGAAATTTGTCTTGGGCTGTTCACCATGCTGCAGCCAACACAGGCAGACACCAACGGGGAAAATACAGTAAATAGAACAAATAAATACATCAAGGAAAAGCAGAAAAAAAATGAATATCATAGTCTAATTACATGAGTCCAAAAACATGGCACTTTAAAAAAAAAACAACAAAACACAATTACAGCTATTTTACTTATTAATTAGCCTAAATGAAGCTGGAACAAATGAATTTTTAAACCTGTTCAATTGGCAGCGTGGCACTCTGAGCCATCTTCTAGAAACTAACCACTCATACTCAGGGCGCCTTTCAATCGTAAATGCTGGTAAAAGACAATAAAAACTCTGTATTTCCTAGTTTGCTGATTCAAGCGTTTTGTCCCCACCGTACATGCTAAGGTTGCAGAAAAAGCTCCTCTAGTGCACCCGTGTTTATTAACCTGTGCTCACATAGCAGGCGTCTCGCTGCACGTCAGGCTTGTGTAGTTTTCTAGAAGTTAACACAAATCAAGCCAACAATAAAAACAGTAGAGAAGGGAAATAAACACACAAATCAACCGAACCGAGACGTGTTTCTTCTAACAGCAGAGAAAAAACCATTTACGACACAGTGCAAACTGTTATTACGTAAGAGCCCCGTCAGTGAATCCATGCAACTTTTAGTGTGTTTGTTTAAGGCGACACGTGGGAAACCAGAAGTGTTGTTAACAACCTCTCAGCAACAAGTGTTTGCTTGCAGTCACGCTCTGACAGGCAGCCCAGTTTGAAGGGTTATGTGTTCAAAATGTGGGGGGAACTCTTACTTAAAGACTGTTTGTTTTATTTCCTATGAGAAGAAGTTAATCTCAGGTTCTTTATAACCGTGCACTGATTTTTTTATTTAATGAAAATGAAGAAAATGGAGATAAAAGCTACGTCAGATAAAGTCTTTAGTCTTCCTCTGACTTCCCTACAATCCATCAATCTGTTTTTTTTTTATTTCTTTTTATTAGTGCTAAAAGCCTTTTTCACAGCTCAAACACATTTTGATTGTGATAGTAGAACTAACGTTAACAATGGCATCAGCTAAAATTCAGATGATTTATTAATAGTTAAACATTTACTCGTTCAGGCCTTTTGAATGTTGGAATTTGCTGCTTTTTTCAGTTTTGTGTTTTGGTACTTTGAGTAGCCGTAAGTTATGGATTTCTGCTTGTTTAAAATAAATAATTTAAAGTAAGAAGGAGCAATAAGAACGTAATCCTTTATCCCAGTATGTCCAGTTTTATCACAATACCTTTATATATGTTGTAAAAAATGTTGTGACATCACTGTTTAAGGCAATTAAACAAGAAAGTTGAAAAGTTTGGTCGAATCATAGAATCTAACACGCTGATGCAAAACTAAAAAACAGCTTAAATTCCAGTGTTGACATAAAATTGTTTTTGTTCGTTGATTTGCAGCTTCCCCCACATCCAGTGATATTATTAAGACACCGACTTCTGCAGGGGTGTCCAATCCTGGTCTTCGAGGGCCACAGTCCTGCATGTTTCCCTCTTCCAACACACCTGATTCAAATGATCAGCTCATCAAGCTCTGCAGAAGCCTGATAACGATCCTGATCATTTGAATCAGGTGTGTTTGAAGAGGGAAACATCTACAACATGCAGGACTGTGGCCCTCGAAGACCAGGATGGGACACCCCTGGACTGCTGTATCAACAGCACCAACCTCTCAGCAACAAGTGTTTGCTCGCAGTGACACTCTGACAGGCAGCCCAGTTTAAAGGGTTATGTGTTCAAAATGTGGAGAGAACTCTTACTTAAAGGCTGTTTGTTTTATTTCCATGAGAAGAAGTTAATCTCAGGTTCTCGTCTGTAACGGTTGATAAATGGATCCTGCATCACGGTAAAGTTTATGTCTCGTCACATTTAAAGTTGTCAGCTCAGGTTCTGGGAATTTGTAATGGTCACTTTGTAGACTAAAGGATGTCTTTTAATATATATATATATTTTAAATATGTAGTTGCAACAGCGCTTTTTTAATCACCCCAATTAATGGGAACTTAACCTTTGAATGTATAGCACCTTTCAAACTGTAAGGAGTTATTATTATTATTATCATCATCATCTATTAATTTAATTTAATTTAATTTAATTTAAATCTTTTCATAGATCTATTCAACTCAAAGTATTTTACAGATATTCCATTCTGGGCCGTACAGGATCAGAATTCTGATCTGGGCCCAAATCAGAATTCCATTCTGGATCAGAATTCTGATCTGGACCAGATCAGAATCCATAGGGGGAAAAAAAATGAAGATTCCATTCCAGGCCAACCTAGAATAGAATTCAGATCTGGGCCGGCCCAATCCGGAACAGGGCTGGAATCTAATCTGGGCCTTGAGATATGTATAAAAAACAATGAAATTAAAAAATATCGGTTTAAAAATGATTGACTTGAATAAAACTAGACGGTGAGAAAAATCAGTGAGAACAAATCCAACATTTTCAACATTCATACATTAAATGATAAATTAAATAAATAAGAACCAGTAACATATCTGATAAAAGATTTCATCGTTGGAGAAACTTTGAAGAGACAGAAAAAACACTTGTTTTTCACTTTTGCACTTTTCAATTTTAGAGAGTATTGATTATTTCCAGATTGCCAGAAAATCTCATTTTTAACTAAGTTTTTTATTTGTGTTCCTAAATCATTTTTATTTTCTTATTTGTCTACTGTGAAAACTATAGATGAGGCCTCCACACCTCAGTGTACTTAGAATTTAAATAAAGGTTGAATATCATTTAATTGTATTTTATTCCTCCGTCTGTCCTCCGTCAGGCAGCGGCGAGCCAGGCGAGGGAGCAGGTTCTGGCTCAGGTCAACGCTGCCCGCGAAGCCCTGGAGGAGGAGGAGCAGCGCCTCCTGGAGGAGGTGCAGCGGGAGGAGGAGCGGGTGGAGCAGTGCCTCCTCACCCAGAGAGCCCACTGGAACAAGGCGCTGTCGAGTCTGTCGCAAACCCGTTCCCGCCTGGTGCACACGCTGACGCACACTCCAGACGCACAGCTGGTGGTGAGAGACGTTTCACACAAGGACTTGACCGGGTGGAAAATATACAGGATCTAATAAGAGTCATAAATTACTGAAGGTAATCATTTTGCTTCTTGTCTTGTCTTTCAGACCAGCGTCCAGGAGATCGCTGAGAGGTAACACTTTTTATCCCATGACATGTTTGTGCATCCTTGTTGTCTTGCTCAGGACTGACCAGAGTCTCTTTTGTGTTTGTTCAGGGTGGAGGAGGCTGAGGGGGTCGGGGAGCCCTGCGACACAGACATACTCAACCTGAACCCAAACTGCAGTGACAGCAAGCTGCTGAGAGGTCTGTGGGCGGCTGCAGTCCTGCTGGGGCCGAACGGTCAGTAGACTTTCATTCAGCTGCAAGTGATCTTGGAGATTTGTGTGAACGTGACAGATTCAGCAGGAGATGCAAGGTTAACATGGAGTTACATTCATGGTGGTATATAGCATACGTGGTAACATTGAAAATCCAGAAAGTCTGGAGTAAGAAATATTTCAGAGACAAAATGAAGCTGTCCTTTTAATCCATTTATCAAACAGTGGAGGATCTTTTGCTGAAAGACTATAGAAGCCATTTATGTCTATTGTTAGCAGGTAATTTAATATGGATTATTTGGACACAGGGTGTGTATGTAGAGAGCACAGGTGACAGAAAGAGGAAGGCACAGGTAGGGGGAGGGCAGACAGCTCTCACCAGACCAGCATCAGACCAGCACAGATATAAACCAAATTCACCATAGGAAAACTGCTGTATTTTCATTTTTTGCGTATCATTAAATAAACCATCCACTCAAAGGCAGGTATACAGACTGGAAATTCTGTTTTTGGTCTGCGTCGGTTCGCTCTGCTCCACCTGTGCAGTAACGGCAATTAAAGAACATTAAGACATTGAAAAATTGCCATTACAAACTCCCTCTGACAAAAATTTTGTTGACATATGGTCTTTTTTTATATGCTGGAAAACATATCATGAGCAAGATAAGCATCCTACACCATGGATGAGCATCAGCAACTTGAAACTGCAGTGTGTCGATGACAGTCTGAACATCGCTGATTCATACATCCAGGGTTTCATATGTCCAGGAGCCAATCCCATCAGGGCGAGGCTTTCTGTGTTGTTCTTTAGAATCGGTTTGTGGCTCTAACATGTATGGCTGACCTACTCTGATATTACAACAGACCATTGTGTAGCAACGCTTTGCAATGTTTCGGTAGGATTGTAGGTGAGCCGGTGTGCTCGAGCTGCAGCGAGCAGAGCAGCAGTAGGTGGACAAAAAAGGGAGGAGGCATTAGTGTGGCATTGTATTTAAGCAATTTTAACAATTATTTTAATGGAAAATACCTCTAAATATATAACTATGATGGACTGAGAGGAGTTTTCAGGGATTTGAAGTAAAAGTACAAATGGTGTAAAGTAAAAATGTAATTTTAACAAAGGAACAGAAGTATTGCTGCAGTATTTATTCATTGTTATTGATGAATACAACATGTTGTTGTTTTAGCTGGTTGAGGTCATCCTAATGTGAGCCCATTATTCTAAATTATGTAGTGCTTAACAAATTCAATTCAATTCAATTTTATTTGTATAATGCAGTTTACAACATGTTATCACACAGCGCTTAACAAAGTAAGGTATAGACCTTACAAGTTTAAACAGAGAACCCAACAAAGTAGCCTTTGGACATCCTCTGAGCAAGCGGTTGGGGAAGAAAAACCTCAGGCAGAACCAGGTTCAGGGAAGACGGCCATCTGCCTCGACCAGTTGGGTGAAAATGGGGATGAGGGGGAGTGGGGAAAACAGGATAGCAGATGGAGAGCAAGCAATAGAACGGAACAATAAATATGACAAGTAGGGGTCCTCGGACCCTAAATATAAGTATTATGGGGGTCGGTGAGGCCAGCGGCTGCAGGTCAGGGACGTGAAGCTTCAGATCCAGAGACAGGGAGAAATGTATTATACCACCTGTCTAATTTGTTAAGCACTATATATGTATATAAAAATATGGACCATCCAGCATCATGACCTGCTTTAATGAGGACTGAGCTCTCAATGTTTTACCGTTTTGAACAGGAATGAGGAATATCAAACTGAATTCATCTTTTTATATCCAAATTTGAGCTTCTGAGCTCACTGGGCTTCTCCGAGAAGTTGAATCAAGCACAATGTTCAACCACTAAAAATTATTTTTCTGTTCAGGAATGCATGTAATTAACTATAATTTGACATCTTAATCAAGAAATAGTAATGAGCTTTATTATTTTTCCTTTTTTTGTTTTGTTTTTCTAAAACAGGTAATTTTAAAATTCATGGATATCAATAATAATAATTATATTTTAGCATTAAAAACATCATTTTGGTTAAAGAGCTTCTACATGCTGGTGTATTAACCATTACAGAAACACACTAAATGATTTAGGTTATTACCAGGGCTGTTACTTTAGGGCAGCTGTGGCATAAACCTGACACTGGGTGGTAGTCTAACACATTTGTTGAGTGCTGTATATATCAGTTGTGCCGTCACATCATTATCGTGGACCTAAAAGTACCTAAAACTACATTTCTGCTGCACTACTCCACAATATATCCCTCTAAACTGTACGGAAGTCCAGTTGTTGTGTGACTATGCACACTTTCTTTCTACTTCCTGCAGGATGGTGGTAACTCTAGAAAAATGTTGCGCACATTATCACACATTTAACTACAAAGACGAGATAAAGTCCTGATGGAGTTTGTCGGTAGAAGCAGTTAACGTGTTTGTTTTGACAGAAGAAGGGGTTGAAAAGGATGTAAATGTGGGAGAAAAGTGAGAGAAGTGACATAATGGGTACAAAAAAACAAGAAATATGTCACTGAAATCTGGGTGGTGGACAAGCGTGATGTTGTAATTGGGAAGCAGATGGCTGGACATCCTGCTGCAAACATATTCCTGTTTTACAGTCATTATATAATATGGTCATCTGATTTTCCTTATTGTGTGTAAAGCTGCTATTCTGGTGGATTTAGTGTATCCTGTCGTGTATCTGTTGCTCTTCCTGGGCTTTCTTTCTTCTTTTTTCATTAAAGGGGTTTTGTGGGAGTGTTTTAGGGTCTCAGAACAGAAGATGAATGCTCTACAGATTGTAAGATGCTGATTTTTTGATTTAGCTCTGTGTTAATAAAATTGACTTGACTTGAAACGGGGCAGCAGGAAGGGAACAGCTCACATGTTCATTTTTAATATGTCAGGTTGAATTAAAAAACATGTTGAAAATATCTCCAAACAGTAATCCATCCTGTTCCTTCTCTCCACAGCTTATGGATCATCGTATTTAAAGTTTGACGAGCGCACAGTGAGCCCTCTCCTGTCCCTGTCTGAAGACTTCTGCACTTTGACCTTCCTCCGCAAAAAACCCCGCCAGTCTCCCGCCTACGACCCGGCTCGATTCGACTCCTGGCCCAACGCCCTCGGCTCTCTGTCCATGTCCTCCGGCACCCACAGCTGGGTGGTGGACGTCGGCCAGAGCGCCGCCTTCAAGGTGGGGGTCTGCTACGCCTCTCTGGAGCGCAAAGGCTCTGGGAACGAGGCCCGGCTGGGCTACAACGGTCAGTCCTGGGTGCTGTCCCACTACGACGGAGACTACTCATTCTGCCACGCGGGGAGGAAGGTGCCGCTGCAGGTGGCGAGGAGGCCTCAGAGGATCGGCCTGCTGCTCGACTGGCCCAGTCAGACGCTGATGTTCTACGAGCCGGAGTCCTGCGCTGTGCTGTACTCAGTCACGCAGCACTTCAGCGCCGCGCTGCTGCCGGCGTGTGCCGTGACGGACCGCAGCATCACCATCCTGCACTGACGGATCAGGAACACTAAAGGAGCTCAAACATGTGAAGAAACAAAAAGAAGGACTTCCTCTAATGTAAATATGATCAGCAGTTAAAGATGAGCTGCTCCATCTGTGCAATAATGAAAACTCCACATCACTGTCTATTTATTCACTTTGCTGCAGTAGCTGCTCGTTCTTTTATTTTTGTGTTTTTAATAATTTAATAGGTTTAAAATCCTTTATCTGTTGATCATATGACACAGTAGTGCCCTAATATTAGCTATTTTGACTGACAAGAGTTTAGTTTTAGTTTTTTTTTTACGAAGAAGATTTTTGTATGTAACACCAAATGTAGAAGGAGTCGGATGAGTGGAATGAAGCTTCCATAAGACTGTAGAAAACATTATGACACTGGTTGATCCAGGATTGTTTTAAATGTCATGTGGCAAAGAGAAACTGAAATCATTTTGTATTTTTATAATTTTATATGCTGAGTAAAGCAGTTAGTACAAGTTGACTTTTATTTTACTGACACTGCTGTATGCAATTCATTGTGTTACAAATTCCCCTAAATGCTCCCAGAAAAGCTTTGATTTCAACCACAGGAAAGGTTTTGTGCAGCTGACAGGGATGCAGCAATCAAGTACAGTAGAGCACAGTAAGCTACAGATTCAGTCCAGATGTGTAGAGTTGTGGTAAACTCTGAAAGACAGGAAACTGTTTCTTCAATTAGAAACATAAAGGGCATAAAAAATGTGAAGAAATCTTCCAGTGTAATTGCAGCATTGTGGTCTGCAACTTTTAAAACTTTTTAAATCTAATGTTATTGCATTAAAAAGTAGCGGAGAGGGCTAGCAGTCTAAGAAGCTGAAGAAGTGATCAGATGCCCATCAAGTGTGAAAGAGGCTGGCTGTCAGTGATACTTCTTAGTACATCTAATTTCATTTCCTAGGGAAACCACTAGAGGGCAGCAATGTCAAGCCATCACAGCCAACCCCATAACCAGGAGACTGGAAAGCACCTCCCTTTTATGTTGCTTCTCAGGAAATCCCTTCATCCAT
>NW_007580250.1:0-22008 GCF_000690725.1 Stegastes partitus | reverse complement strand
AAGCAAGGAAAAAGGTATAAATGGATGAGTCAGTTTCATTATCATAGCCACCTTCAAATCTGAACTGTGTGGCCGTTATAAGGAAACAATGCCACCTGTTTGATAAATACCTTTTAACCGTTTCTATAAATCATTGAAACTTCCTCAATCGTTAACTGAATGTTGTCCCTAGGTGTGAATGTGAGTGTGCTTGGTTGTCTGTCTCTAAGTGTAGCCATGTGACAGACTGGTGACCTGTCCAGGGTGTCCCCTGCCTTCACCCTGAGTCAGCTGGGATAGACTCCAGCCCCCCGTGACCCTAGTGAGGATTAAGCGGTGTGTAGATAATGGATGGATGGATGTGATAAAATAAAAAGCAGAGAAGGTGGAGCGGGTTATTCTCCTCAATATGTAACGAAATGCACCATTATTGAGGTTAGTTTTTCACATCTAACAATCATATTCATGAGTAAAATCAGTTATTTGTGTGTCCTGTTTCTTAAGCTTTTAGGTTTAAAAAAAACAGTCTTTTCTGAGCTATTAAATGAACTATGTAGACATTTAAAAAAAATAAATAAATAAAAAATGCTGAAATAGGTTTTCAGCAATTAAGTGGTTTTAATGAGAAAAACCACAAGGTTATTTTTTGGGTTTGTTCATCTTGTAAACATTTCAGCCACTGACCTGAATTTTACTTCCTGTTAACGTCACTATTACTGTAACAAGGAGGCTGCTGTACTGTACAGTAAAAATGAATCAACACATGCAGCTTCACTGATGCTTCTTTCCCCCATCAGTGTTTGTGAAACTACCAGTGAACCCGACGTGGTTTCTCAATAATCAGACAGCTGTAATACATTTTAGGAATAGTCCAAAAAAAACACCACCTTAACTTTTAGCCAAACATTGGCATAAAAATAGGAATCCTGCATCAATATCAGTACTTTGTTTCAAAGCTGATTATAGGAACCAGTTAGTCCTTACAAATAAACATTATTCAGATTTTATTTTTTGTCATAAATACAATTACAAACATCACATTCTGGACAGCGGAGGGAAACTGAATTTGTTGAATTAGACCTGCTGTCCAGCAGCACCAGAAAGAAGTGAAAACATTTCATTAGACAGGACCAAGTTAAGTCAAAGCTAATGGAACATGAAAGCGGATACATTTACGATGCAATCAGGGACAAGTCAAGCTTTGCCAAGGGTGAAATTTCCCATTTCCTCCTTAGTAAGTTACATCCTTCTCATAAGAAATTCCACAGCATCACACATCAAACATTTCTGGTTTTGTCCGAAAGTCTTTTGTCCAGCGATTCCCGAACCAGTCATTACATTTGGCTGTGTTTCAGGAGCTCGTCTTGTTGGTAGCGCCGAGTATCACAGGGGGCGGCTCAATGTTGAGCTCTTGTCGGAGGTCTTCGAGGCTCTGCTCCCACCGTCGCTCGAAGAAGATACTGAGGACAAAGCGGGCGCGCAGGCCGTTCCTCAGAGCCCAAGGACCCAGAGATGTGACCAGAGTCTGTAATCGGCTGGGAGAAGGTGAAGCAAGAAAATATGAGCACCATGAAACAATGAGTGGGAGACCTGCCAAGATTTACCTGATTTCCAATAAACGTGCCACAACCCAGTTCCTTTGAAAGCACAGTACGTTCAGTTAACGATTGAGGAAGTTTCAGTGATTTATAGTTTAAAGGTATTCATCAAACAGTTGGCAGAGTGCTTCCTCAAAACGCCCACACAATTCAGATTTGAAGGTGGCTATGATAATGAAACTGACTCATCCATTTGTACCTTTTTCCTTGCTTTCTGGCATTTTCATTTTCCTAACAATGGATATTATTTCTTTTATTGTAAGTGATAATGAACAGGGACAATCATTTCCACCACATGTTAAAGTATTATTCTGTGGCACCACACAAGAGCTGAAGGAAATCCATTATCTATACACCACTTAATCCTCACTTGGGTCATGGGGGGGCTGGAGCCTATCCCAGCTGACTTAGGGTGAAGGCAGGGAAGAAGCTGGAGAACCCAGAGAGAACCCACTTGTGATAAAGGGCTGCAAGGTGGTGCAGTTGGTAGCATTGTTGCAGTGTGGGTTCTCTCCGGGTTCTCCGGCTTCCTGCCACAAGGTCCAATAGCATGCTGAGGTTAATTGGTGATTCTAAATTGTCTAAAGGTGTGAATGTGAGTGTGCTTGGTTGTCTGTCTCTATGTGTAGCCCTGTGATAGACTGGTGACCTGTCCAGGGTGTCCCCTGCCTTCACCCTGAGTCAGCTGGAATAGACTCCAGCCCCCCGTGACCCTAGTGAGGATTAAGCGGTGAATAGATGACGGATGAATGTGAAACTTGGGTCATCAAAAAAAAAAAAAAAACCCAAAGGTTAAGATGGTAATTTCCTCAGCAATGTTTACCAACATTTTCACGAGTCACTCAAACTTTAACTAGCCTCACTTTCTAAATGTCTAGGTGACGCATTACTGAGCTGTGGTGTAAAATCTGCACTGTTCTGCAACTGCCGGTGTTGTACCTCGCATTCAGTCGAAGAGGCCCCAAGACGGCCCCAAAGGCGCACATGGGAAGCCCCGTCTGAGCAGCTTCAAACCATTTCACCGCCACTTCACCTGAAAGCAGCAGGAAGACACAAGAAAGAAAGAAACATGCAAATTAATAAAGAAAAGAGAAGAAAGAAGCAGAAGTCAGTGAACAGTATAAGATGTTCGCACTGACATCTGTGCTGAAACGAATCATTATCCCTCTGTTGGTCAGTGCATTGTGATATAGAATCTATGCACTAATACCGCCACGCTGTCTGCAAAACTGAAAGCTCAGATCGACTTTTCATAGGAAACGGCTTTGAATTACAGACAGTTGGACAAGAGACACAATGAAGCTCCATCACCAGTCACTGTACCCCCCAACTAACAACGTGTGAGACTTAATAATACATCGTACAAGGTCAATGCTTGGCTTGAGAGCTTCTACAGTTAAGACAGTTCTGACTGTTAGATGCCTAATTTTGCAGGATAGTGCTGAATATATACGAAGAAGCATTTTCAGATTACTCACCCAGCATGTTAGTGGGCATGCCCAGTAAGGTGTGCATCAAATCATGGACCTCTCTGTATCTTAGCATAACATAAGCTAGCTCCTCGTCGTCCACAAACTTCACGTCTGCCCTCGAGTCAGGGGTCACGTGCTGAGCAAAAAAAAGATGACAAAACGGGAAAGTTTAGAAATGGATAACAGGTAGAAAAGTTTCGTTGTCACGGTGTTCCATGACACTTAAGCAGCCACTCACATTGTCCTCCAGAAAGCGGAGGTATTCTCTTCCAAAAGAGCCTTCGGGCAGCGAGGCCATCTTAGTGAGGTCGATTGTTGACAGACGGATCCTCGGCCTTTCGCTGCAGCAACCGGCAAAGACAATTTCATTCACATAAGAGAAAACGCTTTTTGAAAAATCAGACAGCTTCCAAAATCACACCAGCTCACGTTAGAATAGTGTAGCCTTCAGGGTCGTTTCTCATTCTGTCCCTGAGGTTTATGAGAGCAAGGTGGCCGGTCGCCTCTCCAAGCACCGCAACCATGTCTGTAAAACACACAGAGAACATCCTGGAATCAAAAGAGAATAATTGTACAATAACGACATCTTTCAAGGCTTTTAGTTGCTTATAAATTCTCAAAGTTGTTGCATTTATGATATATTTGTTTCGTTAAGTACAGTTTACAGTACTTAACAGTAAAGGGCCAATCTGCTTCTTTACTGTAATTCTCCTCACTCCTG
The DNA here is from genome assembly GCF_000690725.1 of Stegastes partitus. Classification (NCBI taxonomy): domain Eukaryota; kingdom Metazoa; phylum Chordata; class Actinopteri; family Pomacentridae; genus Stegastes; species Stegastes partitus. Next base: position 18,238 of record NW_007580250.1, on the reverse strand, counting down.
TTTACTCATCGTGGGGAGAAGCAGTCAGATGGTGAAAACAGCTGTTCTGTGGCTTTGAAGACATTTTTCAAGTGTGAGAAAATGTCTGTGTGTCTCAAACCAATCTCATCAGAATCATCTTGGTTTGAGGTTGGAGAAGACACATTTTCATTGGTCTGGTTAACGAATTGAGGGCATGGAGTTAGAAAAAGACCTTGGCGTTTACCAGTGTCATGAAAACGGCATTGTTAAACTTTAGAATCCATTTTTGGACACTGACCGATACCACGCGTGGGAAGTCGGATGGACACACCTGGAATCTAAACCTGTGACTAAATGTCAGCTGTCAGGTGTCAGTACTCTCTTCCTCCATGAGAGTTTCGAGGTAACTAACATGTAGTCTCACTCTTTTTTTCTCATTTCTGCTACGGAAACATCTTTTAAGCACGAAACGATGGTCTCCAGAGAATAAAACCTTGAGAATGAAGAACTTTTCTCTAATGGCTTTTGAGAGAAGAACTTCATGTACAGTCTCCAACACTGGTAGCATTTATTTAACAAATAACAAGATACGATTTTCCCTTAGGCTAAAGGCATGCCAAGGTTACAGCCTTGCTGATACACAGTAAGTATCAGTTACAGACTGACTGAGGTTTCATCAACAGACTTGTTGTGCAGCTACAGGATAGATGGATGACGTAAAGCAGCAACATGCCAAAAATGTCCCATGAAAATTTTAGTGTAATCTAATATGTATGAAAGACTTCCTGCCACAAAGTTTCCATCTTGTAATTTAGTCATGAAGGCAAAAAAAAAGTGGAATTAGAAAAGTCCCAATCCAAGCCTGATGAAGTTTTGTTTGACAGAGCCTGGATGTTCATTCTTGAATCAGCAGTTTCATCGAATAGTCCTTTTCTTTTAAGTTTTACTTGATTTATGTTTTTGTTTTTCAGAGCATCTGAACCCCATCTGCTCATAAGACCGAAAGCTCAGAAAAACTGTGTTTAAAACAAACTATGGACAAGACAAAATACTGAATTAGTTTCACTGTTTTTGACTGAATGAGACCAATAGACTTGGCTGCATTTTTTAAAGTAGCTTACAACAGCACCGCAAACAAGACAGATACAGCTTGTTACTGTATCGTTTACTTGGCTTCCCAGCTTTCTGTTTCTGTTCATTGGAAGATTTTATTCTATTTTTATTTGATGGTTTGGAACATGCAGAGGAAGGAGTGGGATCCCCAGTCAAAGTTGCACCATGAAAGTTGCAGTTAAAGGTACAGTGTGTGTCTGAACCATTTTGCCTAATGAAGCAGGCGTTTTTAATAAAAAGCCAGACAGTGAAACAAAAAGAGAAAGACCAGTGCAAACAGTGAGTGAGAATGCAGTCTGAACATGATGGTGATGTGAGAGTCTCACCATGTCTGTAGGGGTCACGTAGTGCTGCCACCCCTGACCCAACAGCCAGCAGGGCTTTCTGAATGGGGTTGGTGGGGATGTGTCCAGGATATAGGCCATCATAGTCGCTGTACGTAGACTCAGTGCTACCAGTGTGGAGCCGGTGGACACACACAGCTGAGACAAGGATGGAGCAGAATTTGAAACCAGGACAAGGCATTTGCCCCAATTCAACAACAATTCAACAGCTTTCGTACATCAGTGCAAAAAACCTCATGCTCTGCAAAATAAAAATAAAGAACTACTATTAGCTTTAACAAGCTGTAGGGTGCACTGGGGCTGAGCAATTAAAATCAAAATCGCAAAGGTTGCAATCCAGGATATAGCCTATGAAGCAAGTCTGATCCAAGGTTTATTTATCTTTTTATTAATATAACTTTAATTTAATTGCATAATGTGCAATATTTAGAGGCTGCTCCAGATCCATAGATAATATTTCACTGTCAGAGACTGAGACAAAAAGATCTTGTTATTATTATCATTATTTTTATTATTTATATAAAAAGTAAACACAGTCACAGGTTTAGTGATAATTGTTCTTTCTACAATGCTGTTAATAAAAATGAAATAAAGGCATGTTGGAAGCATTTTATTTCTATAAGCTGTGATCTTTTTGTTAGAAGACGGAGCCGTAAATATTTTGAATATGTCTCTGTCAGTAATGATCCATCACATGTTTTAAATCTGTCACACAATAAATATTAAAGCTGACTTTAAATATTTTGCAAATCTGTTGAATTTCTGTGAGAAAAAAATGATATTTTCCCCAAATGGTTAAGCCCTATTAGAAACCAGACACAATATTTATCAGACTAAAGTAATTAGCTAGTTAATAATAGTTTGCATCAATCCAAAAATCTTATGCTTTGCTGAAACAGTGATTAAGACTTTTTTTTGTTGTTGTTGCTACAAATGGATCTAGTGTGCATGTCCTTGGACCAAGACTGAGGTAATGTGTGTGTGTTCATGTTTGGAAGAAAGAGATCACAATATTAGCATTTGTGTATAGTATTTGAGAGACATCTGAGTGTGAGTGTTTAATAGCAAAAAGTCTAGTTAACGTGCTTCTCTTTAGCTGGTAGTGACACGTCTGGATATCACGCATGTTCATTCAAACAAAACAAGAAATCAGTAAATCAAACCCAGCATATAAAACCAACACTGCAAATTGAAGAACACTTAAATCTAGGTGACAGTAAAAGATAGCCATTCATAAATCAGTGACATCTTGATTTTGTTAAATTACCTTTTAATGCACAGTTATGACGTGCGAGCTACAACCACGCATTCGTTCGGGTCATGCACAGTTAAATCGCATTAACTTAACATTTCTACTGCATGTTCCGGAAAGGCAAAACTAACACGATCTGATTAAGCTAACAGAATTAGCGTTAATGATATCTTCGTGACTGTAGTTGTACACAGTCAGTGCTAGCTAAGAACTGAGTCGCCTGTTGTGGACCATGCTGACAGCTAGGCTCCGGCAGTTACTTCATTTCTGCATAAAAACGTATCTCCAGAAAACATTATTTAACCGGTAACACCACAGAGTACATCTGTATAAAAACTCGTACCTTTTGGGGCTAAAACGAAACTCCGCTGGTTTAACCGTTGGAAGGATTTACCTATGCGTACCCACATTGTGAACTCTACCTGCGCATGCGTCAGTGATTGGTGCATTCGCTTTGCTCTTTGGTCCAGCACTACTGTGGTGAGGGGGCGGAGACTGGTTGCAAAACGAAGATACCGCCCTCGCCAGCTGTCATTTTATTGAAAAAGAAGCGCATATAACGACAGTTGTAAACACAACTAAAGGGCGAGTTGCCCTTCTCTTTCCATGTTGTAGCAGAGTTTCGGTTTTCCTTATAGAGACTCCGCCAAGACGCCAAGGTTAGTTAGCTAGTTTCTCCTTGCCAGATGACTAAAGTTAGCAGTTGGCTAACTGAGTAGTTACCCAGTTCCAGTGTATAAACATAAATGCGCAAACACCTTAGCATTAGCTTTTTAAAGTTGCGTAGCTACTCACACACAAACCAGAAATGAAAGTGTATCTGCTCCGTGACACCACTGCTAGCCTTAAGCACCAACACAAAGGCAGAAATTAATAAAAAATGATACTTGAAGAAGTTATGTTGCCATATAAGTAACAGTCCGCGAGGTAGTGTTTACGCTGTATAAACACAGTTACCCACAGCTCAGACTGAAAGCTTCAGTTGGCCTGCACTGACTTTATACGGTTTGCTGTCGTGTTCGTGGGCGGGCGCTACAGTGTGACGAAGAAATACAGGGGTTAGTAGATAGTATGCGATTATAAGACGAGTACGCACTTCTGTCAGAGTTGGTGAGTAAAGATCATTCTTGTTTGGTCGGAGTATCTGAGAGGCACAAAGGGGCCCAGAGAGACTGGAAGCTTCGCACTTGAATTTGATAGTTATAGTAAACAACATGGCGAACAGAGCAGGCGAGCACACCAGGAACAGACAGAGCACACAGGATGTTGGTTTTAGACTTTTAACAGCTGGGACCTTTGTTTGAGATCTAGAGACTAAAGAGAGAGATTGGTTGTACTTTTTGTGCTTGTAGGAAGTGTTCTGGTCGTGAATGCAGCTGTTGTTGGTGTCTTTCACAGGTATAACTTACAATCTAGATGACTGAAGAACAAAGGTCATTTGCTTCATCACAGCTCAGTGTACAAAGTTGAATTGTGTGCAGTGTGTGGCTGCTTTTTTGTAGTGGTTTCTAGCATTTTATTCACAGTGTGCAAAGTTTCAGGAGCCACAACATCTTTTCTACATTAGACTGTCTGATCTAATGGTTGTTTTGACTGGATTTTTTTTTGTTACCCTCTCAAGGATTTCTGAATGGAACAGCTGTTTGCATGTATTCTGGCACTTACATGAGTTGAGGACTGATTTCTTAAGTCAGGTCTGAACATGACTTAGATCAGGTTTGAATGTAGCTTGTGAAATGAGTGAAATTACAACACATGCTGTTTTCAGAGTGTTGTAATACCTACAACACTGGTCATGTGTAGCACATAGTGATCTGTCAAACGTACGTTGCATTCAGAATATTTATCCGGGGATGGGCTTCCCGCCTTGACTAGGTCTCGTCTTGAAGCTGATAGGAAATCATGTATTGTGAAACAAGTCAACAGAATAATTACTCATCATATTTCTAGATAGATAGATATTCTAAGGAATTTCACCAGTAAAGAGTTTAATTCTCAAGGTAATGGAACTGGATTTATTAATTTAAAACTTAAATTTCAGATATTAAAAAAAAAAACAAAATCAATAAAATTAAACTGAATTGATGCATAAATAGGTTACAAATTTCTATAAAATGTCAGTAATATTTAGGAGTTAAAATATATTTGAGACACATTTAAAATGCTTTGTTCTGTCATCTTAAAAGTTGAGATTTAGATAATAAAGAAATATTCGCAAAAGTGCTGAACAGATGGCAGGATGTATGAGTTGAAAGCGATACCGCTTGTTGGTTAAAACATTTCCAGTTCTTACTGATGGATGATAAGTCTCATGAGAACCATGAGACATTTTTTTGTTGTTCTAGCTATTAGTCCTTTAATCATGAGATCTGGATTATGACCTCCTTTTACTGTTTGAGTTTCAGTTGAGACGCCTCCTGAAGTGAAACTATGGGTGCCGCTAATCTTTCAGGATTAGGGTTATTTCTTTTTTCACTTCTTTCCTCTTTTTAAGTTTCGATCCAACAAGCAATTATCCTTCAATCTCACTCCCCCACGAAGAAGTTCCTGGAGATCTTCTTTGTCTGGGAAAAGGCTTAAATGGAATTAAGGAAGAGTTTACTAAAACCAGGACTTAAGTGTTCTGCCACATCAGCAAAAATCAAGAAGCGCTCATGACGTGCTGCAGCAATGTTGTGTTTTCTAACCAAACACTGTCATATGTATTGTAAATATGACATTTATCTCTCTCTAGTGGAATCAGCTAACCTGGTTACCCCTTTCCCATTTACGGTAAAGGCTGAGCTTGAACTTGTTTCTTGTCAGATTGCCATTTTAGCAAGTGCTGACACTTTTTTTTTGTTTGATTGGTGTTTTAAGAAATCCTGTGACGCCAGCAAAATTAGTAGTCTGACATGAGTGCTCGAAGCTATTTGGCTTTTCAAATGCACAGACTAGATGAACTAGTTATTACTGTGTAGCCTTCAGCTTATTACTGACATGCAGAAAAAAATCACAAAGCTGCCTTCTTTTCACATTATTTTTTTTAGTGACACTAGATTTATGTTGACATGCGTGCATACATTAATGTACTATTTTCTGCAGCTTATGCTGTATGATAGGAGACAGATTGTGGCCGTACGGCAGTATTTCAGTATGTGACGACATCTGCTGGTTATGAGAATTACACACTCCCACTCCTTTTTTCCCCACAAGGGAGTTTTCGATGATAAATGATATGTTACTAAGAGAGTAAATATTTATATGCCAGATGAGTTTTTAAACAAGGGGATTTTTTTTTTTTTGCAAAGACGTGTGCTGATTTCTTGTACAAAGGAAATAATACCTAAGCCTTGGTACTATGTAGGGAGAGAAACTACTCCAACAACATACTTTAGTCTGATTTGCATAGTTCTAGGACTGACTGTCAGTAACTGAAACTGATGTAGCTGCTGATACCTGCAGCTTTTTACTGGCATTGTTTATGAGTAGGAGTCAGATTGCACATGCGCTTGTATTCCCAGAAAGCTCCATGGATATGCTTTGTTGTTTTTTTTGATAGCCTGATAAGGACTCTAGTGCATAAGTGCTCAAGCGTACTTTAATCCGTTCAGTTGCTAAGAGTGGGACATGGTTGAAAGCCCTGTTGTGCCATAACCTTTCTAGAAGACTGGTTTTACTGGATGGTGTGGCTTATTGTGCAAAAGAGCAGATTGTGTGTTTTTTAGTCAGCTTGTAAAGATAGAGATCGGTGTAAAATGTTGTTCTCCCGTAAAAGACTTGATAACAGCGTTGCTCTGAGCAGTTAGATGTTAAGTAAGATATTGTTTCATTTCGAGGAAAAATGGTGTCCTGAGACTTGCTGGTTTTCAGTTTTTGTTCAAGTGAAGTACAGATATGAAAATAGCAGTCAGACTCATAGTTATTTGGACATTAACATGATTTTTGTAAATTTGCCTGCGTACATGTCCGTAATGGGCGTGAAATAAAGCAGTCAAGATGTAACTGAAGTAGCGATATATAGCTTCAGAGTCTTTTCATTTTCACAGGCTCAAAGTGACTTGACAATTCACTGAAAAGCAGTTTTATGGCGAGGTGTGCCCTGTGCCCTGTTTTATTGAAGCTCATTCCAGGTATTGAATTTGCACTTTGGTTGCAGTTCTTCAGAACTCCTATTATGTAACCAAACAGACACTGATGCAAGTAAAGGAAACATCATTCAGTCAGATGCTGCAAAACCAATAGGACAGCATTTCTCAGTATGCATAGACGATGGCCCAAAATATACTGCAAAGGCAACCCAGAGGCCTCTTAAAGCAAAGAAATGGAATGGTCATGGCCTCAACCTAGCTGAGCTGCTTTTCACTTCGTAAAGACCAGAACTGATCGCACAATGACCCACAAACAAGCAGCAACTAAAGACGCCTGGCAAAAAGGAGACGGGAAACTAAGCATTTGGTCATTAGGTTCCAGACTACAGGCACTTGTTGACTGCAAAGGATTTGAAACCAAGTAGTAAAAATACCCCTTATAATTATGTTAGTTTGTATAATGGTTGTTTAGCCTGTGAAAGTGAACCGACTATGTAAAATAATGCCTGTCATTTCTAGCGGTTACCACAGTGTTGAATTAAAGCTAAAAGTCCACACTGAAATCACATCTTTTACAAAAATTGCCCTGTCCAAATATCTGAGGATCTGACAGTAAATTATACAGTTTATGACCACGTCCAGCTGCGTACTCCATATTTAGCCTAATGCAGGGGTTCTCAACCTTTTTGACCCCTAGGCCCAAGTTTCCCAATACAAAGTGGCCCGGGGCCCATTTAAATATGAACACTTTAATTTCAATTGATCCGAGTCTTGATGGTCATCAGCTTCTTGGCAGCAGCCTCCCCAATCATGTCACGGCACAAATCTGCCGCGGCAGGTAAAACCACTTCCTGCGCTATCGTAAACGCCTTCTTACTTTGCGCCACACGTCTGGCTGCAAGGTAGCCGGCTTTTAAAGCACACTTCGAGTCACCAGTCAGTGACATGATAGATCTTTTCTGCATCTGTAGCCCATTTTCTTTTCTCCTGAAAAAATCCACCGGCTTCCCAACGAGCTTTGGATGTTTGGTTTCGAGATGCTGCCTGGTTTCACGGCCCAGTAGGCGTTGCTCGTGGCCCAACAATGGGCCTCAGCCCCATGGTTGAGAATCACTGGCCTAATGCACAAGAGCATACAGCAGCCACTGGGCGGCAGCAAAAGCACGAATATTAGTCGAGGTGCTTTTTATAAAATTTCAAATGTCTCCACTGGGACCCAAGTCCAAATCGTTTGGAAGATGGAGCGTTTTTAAAAATCTGTCATTACCACATGAAATGATCGTACATAGTCGAACATAAAGTGGTGCAGTAACCAGCAGCTTTATGCTTTGCTAGTTACCATTGTTGTGTGTAGTTCGCATAATTTTCTATTTTTTTAGTAAGTTGTCTATCGTTTGGACTTTTCAGCTCCTTAGATGTCCGTTAACATTTCAGATGTCATCACAAGTTTACTGGAAAACTGTGTCAAATAAATATGAAGTATCACTATGTCATTTCCTGTCCACATCCTTTTTCTGTGAAGCAGCACAGATGTTAGCTATTTTTGCATCAGTGCTAGATCTGTCTCTGCAATCTATGTGAGTTTTAAAAAGCCAAAACATGAACATGTTGTGTGAACTGGTTTCACAGCACAAGAACAAGAAAGGCTTTCTTCACATTCTATTTGCACACAGGCTGCACTGGAGTTTACATATTTTTGAATGTATGTAAAAACCAAAGGTATTTGCATGTGTGGTATCATGATGACCATTGATTATTTTAAGCCTTTACACTCACAGACCCAAATATGATCCGAGTCCAACTTCAATGACAAACCATACATGGTTTAAAGTCATTTCTAGTGAAGAAAGGTTGGTGGTTGTGAAGCGGTTAACATGTCACATATCTTTGGTGTGACCAATGAGTTGGCAATCCTAAATGACCTCAAGCAGTTTCACAGGAATGAATCAGCATTACATTCTCATTGTGCAATTATTTGCTTAAGGGCTTAGATGTTTGCTGATACATACTTGGCATGCTAGTAATTTACGGTCAGGGTAAAACATATCTTTGTGACAGCTGTACTTTCTGTTTCACACCCCACACTAGCAGTAAAGTGTTTTTTTGTGGTGTCCATTCACAGGATATAGCACCAGATTGATGGAGAATAATGGCCCGCATCTCTTTGGACTGTTCCAACTCTTTACCAGGGATCCCCCTCAGTGTGCTGTCAGTGCCCATGGAGAATAAATACAAATGTCAGCAGTGTCTCCAGGTCCTGAGGAAGCCTGTCCAGGCTCAGTGCGGCCATCGCTTCTGTGTTCACTGCTTCAAGCAGCTCACCAGGTAGACTGGAGGTCCTCAGACCACCCACAAGAGTGTGAAATGCAAAACCCCCTCCTTCCCTCCTAAATGCTTCCCTCTTCCTGGACATGCTTCAGCATATCCTGTGCTCTTGTCTCTGCTCGCCTCTGGGAATTTTTTTTGCACTCAAGATCAATTACTAAATGCAGACTCATCCCTCATATGACTGGACTCTAACACTGATGTCAGTGATTCACAAGGATGTGGCCATTGCTGACTCATTCTAAAGGTGTCCATTGTTTTCTTTTCCACTTCTTTTCCAAATTCTGACTCACTCGGTGTTCATCATAGCATGTATTTGTTCCAACTTAATTGGCGCGTCACATTATGTTTAATTACGCCTCGGCAGTATCATTAAACATAATGTGACAGAGCTGAACTTAACTGACTTTTAAATCATTTTAATCAAATGTGCATAAAATCTAATCTAAAACGTACATTAAACTAAATCTGTAAAACATGCACATTGCAGAGTCTCATTTTGTTAATCATTTGCACAACAGCAAAAAGCACTTGTGAGGTTCATGTTTTCACATGTGATTGGGTGCTTGTGAATTTTACTACATGTGAAACAGGATTTCACGTGAGCGATTTGAAAACCACCAAGTGTCTGTACATGTGAATTCACCATGTAACACACACATGCTTTTTGTTTGTGTGCGTGCGTGTGTATGTGTGTGTGTATTCATGTATTTGTCGTCAAAAGTGCAAAAGCAAATACATTTTCCTTATTGCTCCACTGGTGTAGTGTTACAAGCTTCCCTCACTGCTTTTGCATTGATTAATGATCCATCCACTTGAGCTGTGATCCACACTGGTCAGCGGTTGTTGCATCAGCAGGAAAATTGTTGCCGACTGTTGGTGCCAAGCAGCTGTTTTTACTATCAAATCACAAACCTGTTTTGTTTGGTAGCTCTGGCCCAAAGCCTTGTGAAGCCTGCCGCCAAGAGGAAATATATGAAGAACCAATTTCCATTCTAAATAGTAATGAGGTAAGTCATGAAAACATGCATGGTTCAGCCCACGTGGTTATTTTAGGAAAAAACAGAATACCATCTCTTACGCCCATCTAGAGGAAAAAATAAGACTTCAGTCTGGCGGGGGGTTTCCCTGACCACACAATGCAGCCTACGCTCTGCTTGCCTTCGCACGAGTTCCCTGAACTCTTTGTTCTTTGTCCCCCTGCTAGGCATTCCCAGACAATGCAGCAGGCAGAGAAATAGCAAGCCTGCCTGCCAGGTGTTTGAACCAAGGCTGCAATTGGACTGGATCTATAAAAGAGTATGAGGTAAAGTATGAAGTTAATTTTCTCCTGTGATGTGGGCGTTACTGCTCTCTGCTGGACTGTTTGCCCCATATCAAGTGTTACACAAGTGTCATTCAAATGAAAACAGTTCTTTGTCATTCATGTGGCAGTGTATCATGTCACATTATCCGCATTCCCAGGTCATGAGTTTCCCCCAAAGCTCTCAACGCTCAACAATGTGTTTGCTTTTATGTTTAGCAGTCTCCTCAGAGAGGAAGTGAAACATAATGTGACTGGAAAGTCCCAGCCTATCTTTTAGTTATCAACAGCAATGGAAAGTACCAGCATGCTGGGCCAGTTAACGCAAGGTTAAACTGAGGGTTCTTGACCAGAGATATGAACCGCAGACTTCACGCTAGTTAGAGGAAATAAAACAGGAACATGTTTAGACATTGAACTATTTGAATTATGTTCAGACAGAAAATCCCCGTCAGAATCATCAAAGCGGTTTGTTTTTTAGTGTTTGTGTGTCTGCATGAGCGTCATCGGTCTGCAGTTTTGTTTCTACTGTAAATACCTCAGTTTTTGGCAAGTTAGCATGTTTACTAAAGCGTTTGCTTCGTTGTGTTACCATACGATCTTACAGAGATCAGGTTTTACATGTTAAAATGGTGTGTCAGCGGGAAATCTGTCGAACGACAACACGAGGCAAATGTGGCTGATTTTGCCTGCTTCGCATATTTGGTTTGCTTGCTGATGTAACTTCCTTCAATCGAGGAGCATGTGTTCGCTTGCTACGTCCAAGAGATCAAAGTGCGCTAACCTTTAATTACGGCGCTTAGTAAATGTTTATCGTTCTTTTGTGAGATGCTAAACATGTTTGTGCGAGTGTGTGAGTTACCGCCGCCTGAAAAGGAACGCGCTGTTGTATGCAGTTAGCTGCACACAAAAACAAAGCCAGAGTTAGCAAGAAAAATAGGCTACACGTGGCGTCTCGGTGTTGTGGTAAGGACAGGGAGCTAGTTAGAAAGTTCCTAAAGATGATTCACGTTTATGTCGGCGATGCATTGTAAGATTTGCCGATGAAGCGTGTCTGAAAAGTCTGAGTCAAATCGAAAAAGAAGGCCAAGCCTACCTGGTTTATCTTGGTCGGCGGGTGCAGCTTGCTGTTGGGAGTCATTTTGAAGAAAAACTTTCCGGTTGATAGGCTCCACCTCCCGGTGAAGCTCCGCCGCTTTAGTTTCCCGCCATTTTTCATCTTTTTTTTTTTGTTAGTTTAGCAAACTTTATTAAGCTAAACCAGAAACAACCTGTTTTGCAATAATTAAGTCTCCCACTTCAAGTTTTTATTTCTGTTTTTTTTCCAGACTTCTCGTTTTCTTTGAGACTCGCTTCCATTTTCAGGTGTAGTTTGAGGAAGTCATATAGTATTTATAATATACTTCAGTGGGTTCCAGGGAAAGTACGTCTGAATTCTATTGATATTTTTCCGTTCTTTGTTGCATTTATTATTCAGTCGGCGAACTGGATTTTTATCTTGCACCTGGTTTTTATTGTTAAAGTTAAATGAAATGAATAGTTGCGTAAACAAAAGAACCACCTATTATTCCGCACTGCAGCTGTCAGTACATCCTGTACCACAACCGCCGCTCACTCATTGCTGTTGTGCAAAACATGCAATCACATGCAATACTCTGTAGAAATAAACCACACCTTAGTAACTTATAATGCTTATAATACTATACTGTCAACAAATAGATCTCTGATGATGTCTTTCAAACATAATGAATACCAGACACGCCTGCTCTGTATGAAAAGGTCAGACAGTTTGATAATAACAGTGACCCTTTATTTTTAGGCTCAGCACGAAGGCCGCTGTGAATTTGAAAGGGTACAATGCGAGGCCTGCCAAAGCCTCGTCCTTCGCACGGAGAAAGACAGACATAACGAGAGAGAATGCGAGGCGAGAACTCTCAACTGCAAGTACTGCAAAGTGACATTCAACTTTAAAGACATCAAGGTGAGCCACAGCGATGATGTGAAGTAGAGCACCTGCTGTTTGCATAAATGGTGACGCGTGATCATATTTGAATTTATGGTGTTATTTTATCTTCAAGGCCCACGATGAGATCTGTGTGAAGTTTCCCCTGCAATGCAAAGACTGTGGCAAGAAAAAAATCCCAAGAGAAAAGGTTTGAGCTGCTTCTCATGTTTACCTTTTAATCATTTACCCATATAAATTGAAGTTACAACTTTATTAGCTGTGAATTACGCTGCTTGACAGTTTCATAACCGTAACCCCATGAAATGATACAAAACACAAATAACTGACAGAGCATATAAATGAAAATAAATGTACAAGCTAGAATCTTCTGGGAGTTCCACGAAGTGAACAGTGAAAGTGAAAATTTGTTCTAGACAAGATTTCAGGGAATGTTGCATCAGTTTCTTTTTGACCACTAAGTTTCTTTCTGACTGGCACTTTCATGTTCACTAACCCTTATCGCTTTTTTTTTTGTCTGTCCTATCTTCAGTTCAATGACCACATCAAGTCCTGTGCCAAGTCAAAGAGCGCCTGTCCATTCAGCGAAGTGGGCTGTAAATCTGTGGTACGTTCCGTAATTTCATCTATTTACAGGCAGGTGACAGTTTAAAGGAAAAATCCAAACTGTTGCCCCTACAGATAGGTGATCTGGTTGCCCTAATATGCTTTGGAGGATATTTTACTGGTATGGTTTGGATTCATTAGCCCCCTTGGACAGAAGGGTCACTGCAAATTAATGGAAAGCTGTTTTCTCCCAAGATGACAATGCCACCATCCATAAGCATGAGGAGCCACTGAATGTTTGGGAATCACATGCTACAGCATTTTGTCATCTCCTCTGAGACAGTACATGAGCACTTCTGTATTTGTTTCACATGAAAGATTTACTTCCTTCTTTGCTTTTTTTACCTAATCTGTCGTGCTCTTGAGTCACGTTGACAAATGTCATGTCACGTTGTCCCAAGCGGCAGTCACAGTTGAGACATATTTCAGTGACAAATGACAGTTGGCGGTTGGAGGTGTTTGTTGCCAGCATTCTGTCAAGACCCAGTCATAGATCTGATGAAGGAGATTAAACAGGATTTTGAGTGTTGAAAATAGATGAAGGATCTTTTTTTTTTCTTCACCTTCAGTGTATATTGTTGCTCATTTGGTCTTTAAAGCCAGGTTTTCAGATTATCTTTTCAAAAATGGTCATCTTTATCGTACATAGTCTTTATTTTACCAATCACGTGACCGATGTTGACCTTAAACATCATCAATGGTTGATAATTTGTGAACAATTATTCTCTTGTTCTGCCTCTAATTTGCAGTGTAAGCGTAACATATGAGCACAGTTTGGTCTCAGCAGGGACTTTTAAAAACAGATCATCATTTAAAAGCACTTACTGTTGGTCTGAGGGTATTTCCAGTATCTCCAGTTTCGTCTCTAATAATCTGGACAAAAAGAAAATAGCCACTCATAACCCTTTTCCACCAAGAAGAACCAGATGCTAGTTCGCTGCTGGTGCTAGGAGCAGTGCTTAGTTGGTTCAATTCTCGCACCTCCTAAGAACCTGTTTGCTTTTCCGAGTTAGAGCCACGTCATACATCACTGCCATGTAGCTGTTTACGCAACAAGGCTTGTGCCACGTGGAAGTCCACACAGGACTCCAGACTAACTTCTTCGTTTTACCGGTTTGACCAATTTTTTCATTTGGCTGCATGCCCAACCTTGTCACAGGCAAAACATATGACTTGCTGAACATTTTCTTAGCGATAAACGCTAAAATTTACCGATGTTCCCCCCGATGCTCCCCATCGCAGGCTGCTGTAGCTGCTGCTAGGTGGCTACGGTCCAGTTGTATCGAGGACCTGCTAGTACACTGAATATTTTGTGATCCATATGGGTAGAAGAGTCTTTGAAGATCTGTAAAATACTGTTAGAACAGCATTTTGTACCAATTGTATCCTTATACATAAAAGGCTCAAACCACTGATAAAACCCGACTTTTTACAATCACTGACTGCAGTTTTAAAGTTTTCTGTTTGACTCTAAGCACAGGCTCTAAACATGTTCTACTGTGTTTCTTCTGCGTCCTCTCAGATTGAGAACGGGAAGCTCAGCGACCATGAGCACGGCAGCACCATGGAGCACTTGCGTCTGCTGTTGCCGATGGTCATGTCTTTGGCTCGGACTCGTGCAGAGGCTCCTGGTGCCGGGGAGTGGCAGGAGGACTGTGGTCTGGGCCTGTACAGGGCTCCTGAGGAGGGAGCCGGAGCTGCAGCCTCCGTGCAACCCGTGGGCTTGGAAAAGAAAGTGAGTCTCAACAGCTTTTGTGCTGAACCACTGTTGTTTATGGCTTTTTAAAAATGAGAATGCAAATTCATGTATTTCTTTTTCCTTTCCGACAGGTAAGCGCTTTAGAAAACATCGTGTGTGTCCTAAACCGGGAAGTGGAGCGTAGTTCAGTTACACTGGAGGCTTTCTCGCATCAGCATCGTTTAGACCAAGAAAAGATTGAAAACCTGTCTAACAAAGTACGACAGCTGGAGAGGACGCTGACTATGAGAGACTTGCAGCTCTCGGAGAACGAACAGCTGGTCAGAGAACTCCAGTTCTGCACCTACGACGGGATATTTGTGTGGAAAATCTCAGACTTCTCCCGTCGCAGGCAGGACGCTGTGGCTGGTCGAGCACCTGCCATGTTCTCACCAGGTAAGACGGATGTAGTCGCCGCCCATCTTCACTTCTAAAGGTCATGCTTGCACACGTGGGATGTCTTATGGTCAGAGTGAAAGGTTATATTTGAATGTGTGTGAGCTCAAAGATCATGCGGTTGACATGATGTTAACTCTTGGCCAGCAGACGAGGGGAATTCCACGCGCCTACACCCTTGTTGTTCTACAGGGAGTGTGCTGATCACTCCTATTCTCACATGACACTGTTTTTAGGCTCTGTTTACATTCTGGATTTTCTTTTTTTCCCCATTTGCAGCGTTTTACTCCAGCAAATATGGCTACAAAATGTGCCTGAGGCTGTATCTGAACGGCGACGGGACGGGTCGGGGTACGCACCTCTCGCTGTTCTTCGTCGTCATGAGGGGCAAGTGTGACGCTCTGCTCAAGTGGCCGTTCAGTCAGAAGGTAGGAAAGACAAATGTAGCCTAATGTTCCATCAGTGTGAATCAGCACCATAAAAGACACAAAAGAAGCTGACGTTCTCTCTTTTTTTTATGTTTCCTCAGGTGACTCTGATGCTCCTGGATCAGAACAACAGGGAGCACATTATCGACGCTTTCCGGCCGGATGTCACCTCCACATCCTTCCAGCGGCCGATCAGCGAGATGAACATCGCCAGCGGCTGCCCTCTCTTCTGTCCGCTGGCCAAACTGGCCGGCAAGAGCCCGTATCTGAGAGACGATACCATTTTTATCAAAGCTATAGTAGATCTTACAGGCTTATAGGGTGAGACTGTGGAAGCCACACCGAAATCAAACACATTGCTACAATGACACCTAAATATATGATAAGAAAAATAGTTATTATAATAAATTTATATAGATTTTATAAATATATATATAAAATATTATCACATATCTGCACTATATATGGATACTTGTCGATAATATTCGTTACAACATTAGTGGGTGTCTAGAACAAGGTGGTGAGTCAGGAATAGTTATGGGCTCTTTAATGAATGAGGGGTCTGCAGACATTGAACCTATTCTAACGGCATTTGTATTCTGTCTTGTAGCTGATGACATAATCTTATAACGAATATTACTTATCTTCATTATGTTATATACAGACTATTATAACTGATTA
Source organism: Stegastes partitus (assembly GCF_000690725.1). Taxonomy (NCBI): domain Eukaryota; kingdom Metazoa; phylum Chordata; class Actinopteri; family Pomacentridae; genus Stegastes; species Stegastes partitus. Next base: position 2,058 of record NW_007580250.1, on the reverse strand, counting down.
TTGGCAGGCTGTGGTTCTTCACTATATAAACATTCGTCTTGTGCTCTTATATCAGTTCAGGACCCCTTCGGTGTAGCAGCTCTTTACCTTCTCTGATCACTTAGTGAAACACTGAACACAGTTTTTACTTTGATTAGTCACTTTTTTTTTTCAAGCTGCTGTAACCCTGATAGTTTAAATCTAAGCCAGCCCTGCCACATATATCCTAAATTAACCTACTAACATTAACCAAAACAAAAATTAAATATGTTAAATGTATTTCCACTTCATGTCAGTGTGATAATATATTAAATTGTAATTAAAACATATTCACATTAGCAATTTAGGGCCAATCATGCAGCTGTAGTACAAGTGTGCATTTCTTCCACTGTTTTATTTGACTTTCGCATTAAAGCACATATATACCAACCATGTTGTGGTTTTAACTGTTTTCTGCTATATTATAGATAAACAGCATCCTGGATATTCGACTGCTACTAGAAATATTGTAAAACATCATATTAATGATACGCATGAATAAGTAAAAATGTCCCAAATGGTCAGAAATATTCTGGAGAACTTGTTTACCACCTTGCTTTTATTTATATTCTCTCTAACTCGATGGCTTCCTCTGTGTGACCCTGTGAGCGTTTTGTGTACTTCTGCTACAAGCGATGCTTTTAGGTGCTTTCTCTAAAACGATAGAACGCCAACGGCAACTAAAAGTGTTTCCTCTGCAAAGTGAAGAAAGATGCATAAAAACAACCACAATCTTCAGACAGGATCTGTTAACACGGTTATCTTTGTTGTTGTTAGAATGTAGGCTTGTGCTATGCTGGTGAAAATAAATATGCGTGCATGTGTTTCAACAACATAGTGCAGAACAGATCACCCTGTCTGCAATGTTTTTTTTTAAACCTGCTAGTACGTAGTTTGATCCTTATTTTCATGAGGTGTGACACTTGATCTGTGAACTGCATTTTTCTTTCACTTCGAGGGGATTTTTGTCAGATGTGAAAAAATGAATAAATCAATGCTCTTTGTTGAATTATGGGAAATGTAGGAAAGCAGTGTTTTTGGATTTTAACTAGAAGTCTGTTCCTTCAGTTTGAACAGTTTTTTTGTAAAAATGTACTCCATGTCTTAACAGTTATTTAACTTTATGAGAGTGCAATGATAACTGTCTGTCATAAGCCTTTAAAAAATCTCAAAATAAATACTGACTATCTGCATTGATCATGTATTATTTATTCATAAAATTTTATCTCCGTTTGTCTGTTAAAACAACGATCGGTGTTCGCTGAGCTGCAGAGAACCTGAAAGCTCTGCAGTTTTTGTTTTTTTAACAGCTTTGCACTTGCAGATCAGTCATAGCTCTGGTTATAAAACTGTCAGAACTGCTCTCTGTGAGGTTCAGGAAAGTTAAAAACAACAACAACAAAATTCCTGCTGCTGGCATCAACGCCCTGTCACACCTGAACCTGTTCTATGGCACTGATCCAAATTGTTTTCGCCTGACTAGATCATTGCTTGTGTTGTGTCTGCTCTCAGATGGGTCGCGTTGCATAAAAGCTTCTGCAAAATGAAACTGTAGAAGTCGCATCTTTGGAGCGGTTATTAGGGTCCGAGCACCCAAAAAGGTGATTTCTACGACATGCATTAAAGTATTTCCACTATATACTACATCCTGACACGTTTTCAGGATATTCTGAAACGTGACCTTTTTTGACAAAAACGACATGCTATAGCATGATTTTTTTGTTATTGAGGACCAAATACATAAAGTGTTTTTTCTCAGGAAGTACCTTCCTACGCTGTCTTTAGACACATTCAGGACACTTTTCCCACTACATACTACATCCTGACAGGTTTTCAGGACATTCTGAATCATGACCTTTTTTGACAAAAACGCCATACTATAGTATGACTTTTTTTTTTTGTTAAATTAGTTTTTTGGCCTTTGCTGGATCGTGTTCGTAAGAGAGAGAAAGGAAAGTAGGGAAAAGAGCCTACACGGAAAGGGTCACGAGCGGGATTTGAACTCATGACCTCCACATTGGGACTGTAGCCCTACACATA
>NW_007580249.1:19696-41097 GCF_000690725.1 Stegastes partitus | reverse complement strand
ACACACACACACACAAACACCCTCTCTCTTTTTCTGTATTTCAGCGGCAGGAAATAGAGACAAGACAGAGCCCTCAGCTCAGGCGAGAGGAGGAGGAAGAGAAGAAAAAAAAAAAAAAGAGAGAGACTTCCACTGGTGGTTTCCATGGAAACTGTCTCCCTTTCACTTCAGGGGGAGGGCAAGCGACTAGTGGATCAGTTAGGCCGACATTTAAGGTGGCTCGTAGACGGGGTGGGAGGGAATTTAAGGTGGTTTTTGAAGTACGAATCCGTCTGACTTTTTCACCTCGAAAGATGAGAGGGGGTCATCTGAGGTAACGGCGGCGCAGTGCAGGCGGCGAGAGCCAACGGTTAAAGCAGAGCTGAGATAATTGAGGCGCGTTCACCTTGGGCTGCACAGTCAGCACGCTCAGCTGCCAGGACGCACACACACACACACACACACACACGGTGACACACACACGTTCACACATGGATTATTGATATCAAGATCACAAATCTGTTCATAATTACATTACAGCGTGAGGGGATGATGCCACAGTATCAGTGTCACGCACACCAAATAATTGTAAAAATAATAGGACGGGGGATTTGTGTGTGTGTGTGTGTGTGAGGGAGTGTGTGAGAGTGTGTTAGCGAGTGAAATAACTTGAGAGGGCGGGTGGTGTATCGTTTAACTATTACTAATATCCAAACCTGAAGAGGACGATCCAGCACATTTTTTTTTTTTGAGGAATTTAAACTTGCTGTTTTCCAATTGCAGTCATTTTCTAACAATTTCCATAAAGTTCTGTGGATAGAACTAGAATTTTCCAGTAATTATAGGTAGAAGTATAACGTGAGTTGACTTCTAATCAATAAAGTTAATGTTGCCACACCTGTCCATCACTTCTACAGACGCTGCATACATATGAGTTTTGTCTCATGAAAACAACACCATGTGTGCTTCCACTGTTTCAGCCTCAACACTTCAACAGCTCCACCTTTCTGTCAGTCAGTGCCTCAGTTTAATAACGTTTCTGCTCTTTTTTTTCTTTCTCTGATGCTGTTTTTGCCCTTTTTAGGGTCTTTACTTGTGTTTTATTTCCTTGATTTCTCGACTGTATGTATGTTAATGCTTTGTAAAGCACCTTGCAACTATCATTTTGGAAGTTGAAAATCCATCCTTCCATCTACCAAGAACATGCAAAGTCCACGCACAAAGATCCCAGGTGTAATCACCGAACCGGCAACCTTCTCGCTGCGAGGCAACGGTGCTAAGCACCGAGCCACCTTGCAGCCCGCTATTGAAAATAAAGTAGATTAATATTCTTATGTATGATCATAGCCTCTAAAATGAATTTTACTTGGGTTTAGAAACCACATTTGCTTTTAGGATGTCCTTTTGTCCTTTAATGGTGTCGCGTCACAAAGTTCCTAATTTACTAAACAATCAGGAAATATTGTTTCCGACGTGTTTTTCTACAAACGGAAGCCAAAGTTCTCAAATAAGAAAACTCACAAAAACATTTATGTTGCTAAAATCCTACTGATTATTTGACATTTTTTGTCCAGCAGCTGAACCTTTATGACTTTTGATGGTTATTTTGTCCATGAGAAAGACGGAATAGAGGGATGTTTGAGAACCAAGCAGATGTGGAAGATCAAATTTAAGTGCAAACATGGTGCAATTTTAGATTTATTAACTCCATTTAACTAAGGGATGAACAAATAATCAACTTCAAAATTGCAAAAGCTGAGATATATGAGGTGTGGCTGTAAAACAATAATACTAATGTCATAATACTGTTTAATTACAGCAGACTGAAAGTTTCAGGGGTTGTTTATGCTCACAGACAGATTAATGTGTGTGTTGTGGTTCAGGTATGCACAATGTGGTTTGTCTATGTTAACCCAGTCTCAGTATTTCATCGCCACATCTTTTGCACCACATCTGACGTAGAGTTTAAACCGCTGTGTCGTTTTCACTCGTGCCACAGTCGCATTTTGATGATATCTCATGTACTAATGCTCCATCACATGTTTTAAACCTGTTACACGGTGAATATTAAACCAAAGCTTGACTTAAACGGCACATCAACATCTGTGAGAGCAATCACAGTTAGACATTTCCTCCAAACCGTTCAGCCCCGTGTCATCAAACCCGGTTAGAAATCAGCCTGTGACCTGGAAACACATTTTGCCGAAAGTCTGAAAACGCTGACGTCGGTTCGGGGACTGACCAAAGACGAACTCGTCCTGTGACGGCTAATGATGCGCGCAGCAGAAACATGACAACTGAACTCCCTCACCTGCCACCAGATTACACCTCCACAGGCAAACCTAACAGCCAACACATCCTGACACACACCGTATTCCCGCTTTTGTTTTTACTCACCTCCCTCAGCGCTCCTCTTCCCACCACCAAGGTTGTCAGTTCTTGTCTGCCTTTGTTTATGTGTGAACGCTGGTGAGTGTGTTTCGGCAACAATCTCGGGGTTTAGCCGAGTCCTGAATGTACGTATGAAACCAGTATTCTGCTGTTTTCTTCAGGTTTGGCCGTGTTGTGTGCGAGAAAGGATAATCTGTGGTTATGAGTTTCATGAATGAGGCTCTTTAACGCAAGACTTGAGGAGAATTAATGTGAAGATCAACCTTTCAAGAAATTTTTCTGCTGTATGTCTGAGTAGGAGGGAAGCAGATGAAGTGTTTCTGTGGATGTGTGTGTTTGAGTTTGTTCAGTAGCATGAGGTCAACCCCCTCGTGTTTCTCGCACCCGAGCGAAGGCCGAGCGCAAAAGCCAAAAAACCAAAACATCCTGAATTTTGCAAACGCCGGCAGAGGGAGCTCATTACAACCTGCTATACGTCGTGCGGGAAGTTAGAAGTGAATTAGAAGAATAGGGCATAGAGTAAAGGAATTTTAGCTGTGCCTTGACCCAGTTCCTTTATAATGGAGTGGGGAGAGATAAATCAACAAAGGGATGGATGAAGTGAGGTGGGAACAGAGAATCAGAGGAGGGAGAGGAGGAGACAATTAACACAACAGCCATGGAAGCCGTCCAAGGCGAGAACGTGTGGGTGTGTAAAAGCAAAAAAAAAAAGAAGAAGAGACAAGCATGAAGTAGTATGTTGAAGGTATTTGGCCTTGAAGGATTTGTGCGCACAATAAAAAAGGGAGGAACAAGAGAAAGGCAGGATGAGTTGTGTCAGATGATTTAAATGTGCCTTTCCTCCCACCCTGCTTTGTGTTGCCGTCTGTGTTGTGATTCGTGTCTCCGTGAAGAAGCCACCGCCGCAGATCGAAAGCGTTGTCTGTCAATTAAAAGAGCACTTTGGGAGCGTCTAGCTGCGAGTGCCGAGATTCATGTTGTCTCCCCTCACGGGTTCAATTTAGTGTCTACCTTCCTTCTTCTGCTCTCAGCACAAACTGACTCCATCTTCCCTTGTCTGGTTTCCTCCTCCTCCTCCTCTTCCTCCTCTTCTCAGAGCTGCCCTATGGCTGGGAGAAGATAGATGACCCCATCTACGGCAGCTACTACGTCGAGTAAGTTTCCCAGATAACTCCGCCGCTCTGTAGTAAAACACGGAATGCGTTTCGGTGGTTTACAACGCCTCGCCATGAATTATAAATGAGCAAATTCTCATTTCTTTTTCATATGTTACTGCTTATTTGATTAAACTTTTGCAGTAAAATTCTGGTCTCTGCGGACTATTCTGAAAACGCTGCTGATAAAAAACAGTTTTATTGTGTTGTTACACCAACACACTGTAAATAAGTATATAAATATATAGAAGTGGGTAAAAAAATACTTGTCTGAGGGAGAATTTGCTGTTATTTTAGGTGAAAAGTAAAGTACATTTACTTAGAGTACAGGTTTGGTAAGCTGCTGCTGAGATGATTGGTTCTTTTTTGTTTTTTTACACTTAAATGTAGCTCAAATTACATTAAGAATAATATTTTAAAGACATAGAGAAGGATGTATTGGTAAAAGTTAAACTAACAACTGACAGTCTGGACCCACTGCAACTTTAAAATACTATCATATTAAAGCTATATTGAGTTTCCACAGATCGAAAGCAATACAACATTAGAACTACTTTTTTTCAATATTTGACGTCCTTATTAAGATATTATGGCCGTTAAATTAGCAAATATGTATCTGATAGAAATGTTAGCAGTTCACTTTTCTTATTTTATCTCAAAAAATCCTCAGTTGGGTACATGCCAGAGCTTTATTTTAAATCATGTTTACCAGCTTTAAACATGGTTTGTGTGATTATTCCCATTATAGTATCTACCAACCAACAGCAGCTGAAAGTTTGAGCTGCAGAGCCGAACTGTTGATTCTCAGCGGGGTCCACAAGCCTAAATCAATAATCTAATGCAGCGAAAGCCGCCATCCTTGTGAATGAACACTTAGTTTTGGTTCTCGAGTACATCTGAGCGCAAAGTAAAAGGCGGGGTTTTGTATTGATACAGTCGTTAATGCAGAATTGCGCCGTGGTTATGCTGTTTTTGGCTCACGGAGGAGCTTTAATGTCTCCGTTTTTCCATAATTCTGAATGATTCACTGTATTTTCAGTCACATCAATCGAAGGACTCAGTTTGAGAACCCGGTCCTGGAAGCCAAGAGACGCCTGGAGCAGCAGAGGCAGATGCAGAGCCAGGGACTCTCCGCTTTACCTCTGCCGACAATATATAGAGGTACAAGTGCTACGCTGTGTGCATTACTTAAATGAAAACATGCACAGTTGCACAAATATGAAAATGCCTTGACTGCAGAAAGGGGCAGGGCGCGTGGCCTTGTGGACGAGAGGCCTGTTTCCCCATTGTGCTAATTTTCTGTGTTGAATATTGTGTGTTTTCTCCCTGAGAGTGGGCAGCTTCATGAGTATGTGACGGGGCAGATGCACAATGTCACAGTGTGCAGGGTCGACCGGAGCTCGCTGGCAGTGCGGGGGACAGAGAACATGCTCGCCCCGAGGCCTCAAGTGGGCTAATCCAGGCGCGCGTATGATGACATATTAGACCAGTACATTATGTCCTGCTTCATCTGAGTGAAAACTGCGAATCTCCAATGAGTCAGCTTATCAGGAAAACGCGTCTTCATCTGTGCTTTTTGCATTCGGCACTGAGAAATATCATGTCAGACTCCAGCATAAATAATGGGACAAACTAATGTTTCAAGATATGTAAAACACCGCGCTTCAAAATGTGTTCCCAATGCAGAGAAGCCATTGTTTACGCGGGACCCGACCCAGCTGAAGGGCACCTTCCTGTCGACAGCCCTGCAGAAGAGCAACATGGGATTCGGCTTCACAATTATAGGAGGCGACGAGCCCGACGAGTTCCTGCAAGTGAAGAGTGTAATACCGGATGGACCCGCTGCTCAGGACGGAAAAATGGACACAGGTAATTATTCTGACACATCTGACAAAATAAATAAACTTGAGGTTTGAACAAACTGCAAGCTGTCACTGCTGTCACTGCTGATCGCGTAATACTGTGTTAATAGAAATGTTTAAGTACAGCCTCATTATTCTGACACCTCACTGTTACGGACCTTAATGTCTTGCCATGGCAGACGTACAAAGAGCTCTTTGCTGTTGTTTTTACCTGCTTTTTGAGTTATTTCTGACTACATCGCCCTTATCTAAAAGGCCAGAGGACCACAGCACCGCGCCAGCATCCTGTTTATATAGCTGGCGTTGTGTGATTTTGGCATCGAAGCTTTGAAAACTTGTCTTAGCATAAACTGTGGCGCTTCAGGTTTAGCCAGTAGAGGTCACAGACACCTCAAACAGTACAGACATTTACACATCCATGAACTGACTGTATCTCTTTTTCAAGTATTAAGTTAGATACTGCATTCATTTAAAAAGTCCTCCAATTTGGGACGCCCAGATAGGTTGGCAGGTAGGGTGGGCAACTCATGTACAAGGGCTATAATCTCCAACGCAGCGGCCGTGGTTCGATTCCAGCCAGCAGCTCATTTGCTGCATGTCATTCCCGATGTTTCTCTGTCTATCTTCACTGTCACCTGTCATTAAAGGCAGAAAAGCCCAAAAAATGTCTTTAAAAAAAGTCCTCCAAATTCTCTCCAAAGTCAAAGTCATTGTTTCCCATAAAAAAAAGTTCCAATGTGGGGGGATTAAGAGTAAGACTGTTCCATAAAGAGATATGAAAGTATGTTTGTTTTGAGGTTTCCTTGATTGACAGGTGTCAGATGCAGCTCACAACTGCTTCATCAGATTGGGTTGTTGTGGTTGCAGAGTTAGTCGTAATAAAACCTTTGGTGGTGATGTTTTCTGTCCCTGAGGTCCTGATAGGGATTTTGTCAACTAAAAAAAACATCATTTCCACCCGAGCAGACTTACCTTTTCTTTTTAAACTTCACCTAACGTACCCACCTGTCGATATACAATATAGAAAAAAGGAGGCGTATGAATGACTCTGTACAAAAATACATTCTCTGTATCTATAAAAACCTGAAGTTTGGGCCTCATTAAGGCCTTTTGCCTCCTGTGTTCCCTGCATTTTTTCCCCCCTTTGTTGAAAATCAAGTTTTTTTTACCTTGTTAGCGTGTCTTCATGGTGTTTTTCATATACTAGAAGACACATCATAAGCGAAGTCAGCACCACGGCTGAGCGTTTCTGCCTTCAAACTGTGGACTGATGAGCCCCAGAAACACGTCCTGAGACAGGTGGAGTTTTATCCATAATGAATCTAAAGAACCAGACCTGTCAACATTCAGCGTGGAGCTTCCCATATCATTTGTCTCCTTCAGAGCTGGTTTCCAGGTCCATGTGGGGCTGGATTACACCGATATTACAGCTCACCATTGTTTAGCACAGAGTAGTTTCATGATTTAAGAGCAAAGTTGAAGGTGAGCTGGTGTCCTCGAGCTGCAGCGAGCGCTGGATGGAGAAGTGGCTTCATAGAGCTGCACATTCTAAAGGAAGCAATAGTCCAACATTACATCAAAGGTATTTTAAGGCAGGGAGAGAATATTGCAAAAGCTTTTAAATGTTTAGCCTTGATACACGGAGATGAGTTTTTAGGAGTTAAATGTGATTTTGATGAATGAATGTGAGATTTTAGAGGTTTAATCAATGACCAGGGACGAACTTCTTCGAAACTTTTCTTTAGTTTTTCACCAACTTCAGCTCAAGTGGAGTTCAAGAAACAAGAAACGGTGACAATCAATACTGTGAACAAAATAGCACTCGTACCGCGAGGCTCTAGCGAGAGGTTTCTGTATCTCCAGAAATATCGGTTCATCTTAAAAAGGGGGCATCGTTGTCCCTCGGTGGCGTATTTGGGGTGTTCTATATTTGTGCCTCTGGCACTGAGCGTCCCAGACAGCGACCTCAGTTTCCCCTCAGCAAACTCTCTGTCCTCGTCAGTGTACTGTAACATCCTCCCCCTAATAAGACTGAGAGAAAATGATTTGATTGGCCATAACTGACACCAGCCCACACAACACCTACTTCATTAGAAGATTAATTTCTGCTTTTATGGCGGCACTGCAGGTGCATTATCCCTGCACTGGCCTCAGCAGTCAAGGTAGTCTCCAAAATAAGTCATACACAGGTACACCAATGTCACGAAGTTACCCTGTACTTGTTTTTGTGCTTTGACTCGTAAAACCACACGAGCTGTAGCATCCACACGAGCAGCGATGTCGCCTCACATGGCTTATTTAGTGGCTCGATTTAGTGCATCGCTCTATGTGGAAAGTTAAGTTTATGTCTTTGCAACAACCAGTGTTTTCTCTAAATCAGGGGTCTCGAACTCCGGTCCTTGAGGGCCGCAATCCTGCATGTTTTAGATGTTTCCCTCTTCCAACACACCTGATTCAAATGATCAGGATCGTTATCAGACTTCTGCAGAGCTTGATGATGAGCCCTCGAGGACCGGAGTTCGAGACCCCTGCTCTAAATCATCACCTGTTCATTACGTGAGCACTGTGTGTGTGTCTATAGAGCTCTATAGGTTGATACTCATCCTCAAGGAAATGACTGATTTCTTTTGCATTTGCAGAAACAAGCCATTAGTTTAGGTTTCACCTCAAAGACCTGATGTCGGTAAAAGTAACAGTGAGCTACAGTCACAGGATCAAAAAAAGCCGCTACTGTATGAAGCCTTGTGTGTGCTCTCCCCTGAACCTGCGAGCTGGCCTCATGCCTGGCACGGCTGGTGCCTAAACTGCTAATTTAGAGCTCGTTTCAGAGCCGGGAATCCTCCTTCCTACTTTCAGCGCGCCGCTTTTATGTCTCTCCCTCTGCCTATCAGTTTCTCTTTTATCTGGATTCCATCTCTTTCTATTTTATCTCCATCTTTCTCTTTGTCTCTCCGGCTTACCCTTTATTATGCTTTCTTATCTAACCCTGTCACTTCTCCTCTGTTTTCAGCCTCAGTATATTTTCATCCGTTTTCTCTTTCTACCTCTTCTAGTTTTCCCCTCCTCTTCATCTCTCTCTCTCTCCTGGTCTGTCAGCCTTTTCCTCTCTCCCTCTCTGTTCTGATTTCTCTCTCCGACTTGCTGCTCTCCCCTCAGTGACATTGCCAGAGCCGCTCACACACACATCGCGAGTCGCACACAGACCGGCTGAGATTAGCTGGCCTATTTGAGCCGCGCGGTATTGCTCTTAGGAATCGTGTACGATTGTGCACGTGACACGTATGCTGCATGTTTGTGCGCTTGTGTGACAGAGAAGTGCCTCCAGAAGTGTGAAATAGAGGATTTGAGGCAGCTGCATTTGTCATGGGGCTGTGACTTTAAGGCTGAAATCCATAACTTTCCACACGTTCAAACTACAGCAGAGATGACAGAGTATCTAGTGTCGCATTTGTGAAGTTGTTTCACCTCTTTGTTGTTGGTATGCGGGGGAAAAAATGTCCCCAACCAAGCAGGTAAGTGAACATGAATATCAGATTTAGCGAATTGCTGAAATTGGACAGTATGGCTGCTGCACAAGATCATAAATAATGGTGCACATTTGCATTTTGTGTTTTCCGACTGGTCACCGCACCAAGAGGGAGACGCAGCATCATAATTCACTAATTCAAGAGCCAAAACTCAAATCTGTTCCTACTTGTCACTGCGAGTGTGTGCATCCATTTGAATATTTGAGATGTTCCTGATTAGAAGGTCTCTGCGGATGCCAGTGTGCACCAGATGGTTGTCGTTTTCGCCGAGACCCTGACCCCGTCTTCCTCTCTCTCTCTCTCTCTCTCTCTCTCTCTCACTTCCTCGTCTCGCGCACACACTTGTAGATGGCAGGCAGTAGCAGTGAGCAGATATTATGCTCCTGTGTGGCACTTGAAAGGGACAGTGTGCTTCCTCTGCGCTGCTGCAGCTTGTTCTGATACCGCTGAGATGTGACACTTACGGCAACAGATTGTGACAAGTTGTATTTGTGTAGCGCAGTATGCCATACATGAACAACTGACACGGCATCATGCAGTCTGTGTAACATGCTGCAGTGTGACTGAAGCTATCTTCCTCTCCTTCAGGTGACGTCATCGTCTACATCAACGACATCTGCGTGCTCGGCACCACGCACGCCGACGTCGTCAAGCTTTTCCAGTCGGTGCCGATCGGTCAGAGCGTGACTCTGGTGCTCTGTCGAGGATATCCTCTGCCCTTTGACCCCGAGGACCCGAGCGGAGCAGCCAGCGCCTCCCTGACGCCCATCGGCCTGGAGCACCGTCCTCTGGTGGTGAACGGCCGAGGCAGCTACGACCCGTACCTGGAGTACCTGTCGCTGAGCTCCCAGCTCCCTCCTCAGGCCCTGGCTCAGGCCGGAGCCTCCCACCCGGGGGACACGCATCTGGACGGCTCGTCCCTGCCGCCCACCACGCCCGGCTCGGCGTCGGCGCTCACGCCTCACGACGACAACGTGTCGATGGCCTCCTCGGGGACTGCGGGTGTTGCCGGGGCAACGGCGCAAGGGGCAGAGCTGCTGACGGTTACTATGGTGAAGGGGGCGGAAGGATTCGGGTTCACTATAGCCGACAGTCCCACCGGTCAGCGAGTTAAACAGGTGATGCGTCCTAAATCATCACTTTGTAGATTAATGAATATTCCAGAAATTAATGAAGACTTCAGATCCGCTCAGTGCTTTAATTTTAATTGTACAGTCTGTGTTGCAGGAACTAAACGTGTTCTTTCAAGAGTGAAATCTCAGCAGTCAGCTAAACTCAGCTCTAGAGTTGACTCACAAATTAAACCGGGGCCAGACTTAAAACAGCAGGTCAAGGGAAATTTAATTTGGTCAACGCAACTAAGTAGAAAGAGATCGAGATAATAAGACCAAAGTGAGCTCAATCTGTCTTGAGTTTGCTTTCTGCTAACATGGTAATGAACAAAGAGTGTCCTGAACGTACAGAGTTTAAAAAAATCCAACCTGGATACTTAAATACCTGACAGTCAGGAGCAGATGAATTAGAGAAGATGAGTTGGGATGTGACAGATGCTATTTCTCATCCCTGTTGTATTTGTACAGTGAAACATCTGCACTCACAAAAAAAACCCATCTGTCCCAAGCAGTCATTTATTTAATGTTCACTACTCATTACGTGTGCATTTTCCATTGTTTCAAGAATTAGCCACAAACAAATGGGTCAAAGTGGTTCAAATAGTTTAAACTTTTAAACATCTTTTATTGTTTGTTTTTTGAAATATTTTTGGGACCTACAATAGATGACAGGTGTGTTTTTTTGCATTATTGACAGGAAAGTAATGAATAAACCTCTGAGGGTTTGAAAGGCATGTTTTGTTGAAAACATTTTGCAAAAATTACACAATTTTTCAGAGCCACAAACAGAAAGAATCATCAGAACATCTTGACATTTCTTAAATTAATTCTCTGTCATGTTACATTCTGTCATAAAGTTAACCAAGTGTAAGCTTGAAATTGTAATATTTCTTCAAAATCAATATTTTATTCAAGTCTTGTTTAAAAATTCACCAGATGACTCCGACCCGGTTATGTTAAAAATTAAAAAATGGCTCAACCTTGAAGAAATAAGTGACTTAGCTGCGACCAACATTTATGTGATAAAAATTCTGTGACTTTTTGGATGAAGTGGGTTGCGTAGAGCGGGTAAGTGAAATAATAAGAAATATGAAAACAAAACAGAAAAATACAAGTAATAAAATGACTCACCAGTTTTACACTTGGAAGAATGTTACGTGTGTGGATTCCAAGTTTTTAATTTTTTGTAAAATAATAAAAAAACCAGAGACCTTCAGCTTTTGTTTTTTGCTGTTATCTTATATGATTTAACGTATAATAACTATTTCACACCACACAGTAGATATTTTGGAGCTCTCTCTGCTTCTAGCCATGCTGGTGCTTTTCTCATAGAGGTGCAGCATTTTATATTGCAGTGAAAAATGAGCCCACGGTGGGTAAATATATGGCAGAACAAAAAAACACTCAGAAATTGCAGGAGACCCAGAGGGTTAAGTGGTGATTTGGTGCAAAAAATGTTTTGAGATAAAGCCTATTGTGAGAAATAATAATATCGCATTGTTAATAGTATTATACTATGATATTCTATTTGAGAGTAAACAGAGGCTGATGCCTGCAAGCAGCTAACAGCAGCACAGAAACAAGACGATAACTGTTTTTTATTAATTGCTGCAGACAACAGAATTTGCATGTTACTGAGACTGAAGGAGGCGACCACAAAATCAAAGTGTCACCTGTCAGATGAAGTGACGGCGGGTGTTGTTGTGGTGGTGCAGGTGCTGGAGCCGGGCTCGCAGGGGGCATCGGGGCTGATAGAGGGAGACCTGATCCTGGAGGTGAACCAGCAGCCGGTGGCTGCAGCCGGACATGGACGGGTGGTGGAGATGCTCAAAGAGTGTCCAGTAGGAGCAGAGGCGACGCTGCTCATACAGAGAGGAGGGACAGGTGAGACATGATTCTCTTCTGTTTGTTCAGTTAGTAACTGGTTTATATGCTCCCATTAAAGTTTCACTCTTTGTTGTTTGTTCATTACAGCTGCAAGGAAGCTGGTAAATGAGAGCCAATAAAGCTAGTCCCAAATAAACCAGATTTATGGCACAGTTTAATAGTCAATGAAAGCTGATCTTAAAAGTGTGTTTTATTGACGATAATGTCATTTGTTTTTGGGGGTAAAAATTCCATTTGCCTTCACATGGCAGTCAGAGCCCAACCATTTTCAACTCTTTAATACCTGATGGTCGTCTTTGATCTATTTACGTCTGCAGTGACGGCAAGAATGATGACGCTCCCGATAATATCAAATCGCAAGTGGCATTTCGGTGCCTTTCAACATCCGAGATAATTTTAGCAAACCTAACGAAGGGTCCAGTGTAGGAACAGCGTCCTGCTAAATATAAGTTGGCTTCTGATGCGAGATGCGCGAATATCATTTTACAGTGCATCTTCAACCCCAGCTGCGGCTTCGCAAGAGAGGAGTCAAGTAGAGTTGACAGTGAGAGCAAAAGAGATTTTGATTATGATAATTTTGAGGCCCGTTCTATTTTTGAACACATTCAAATCACAGTGGGTCTTTATTCGGATTTTACTCTAGGCTCTAGATGAGTTCTTTTCTTTTTTTTTTTTCTTTTTGGTGATGCTAAATAGTTTAGAAGCAGGAGGAATAATTTAGTCTGGTGCAAAACTGGGCAAATTAGGATATTGTGTCTTGAAAAAAAAATACCAGTGTTTTAATAAAAAAGTGCACCAATTCAGACTTATTTCATAGACCAGTGATTTCTACGTGTTGGTTTGGAAAAATGAAAGTTTAATAATCCCTGTGGGGAAGTTAGATCATAGCAGGAACAAATGGCCTCAGGATACATTATTAGACAACAGAAAACATCAAAGTGCAGGAATATGCTGTTTAATGTATTTCTTATGTGCTGACTCATGCAGCAAATACACACACATTGCAGATCAGGAAAGAGTGTAAGCAGATGTCATACTAAGTGTTTGGTGCGTCACACCATGTGTTCTCAGTGCTTTCCAAATGCAGCTTTGCACCAACATGTCATAGATGTTTTCCAGTAAACAGACAGGAGCAGCGCGGGTGGGATTGAACACGGGGAAGGGTTTTGAGATACAGCACAGCAAATTTAAAATGAAGTGGAGAGCCGGGATGAGAGGTGGAGTTAAACTCCCCGTTCGGTGTAGCACAGCTCTGTGGGTAGAGATGGCACCAGCACTGTGGTGGTGGGGGGAAAGCAGTTTCATTCCCACCGGGGCCACTCATCTTCAAAATAAATGCAGTTATTTTACTGCAATGTGCTTTGGACAGAAATTACTGGAGAGTGTCGTCTCGCTGGCAAACAAGCTGAAGTGGCTGGTATGATGCTGTTTGGCTACCTATACCGAGTCTGACAAACAGCATTTTACTGTCTTCTGCATACTAATCCACTTTGATGTGAAGCTAGGTTCGGAGCAGCTCCAACAAAAACAGAATTTAAAGCGAAAAACGGCTCAAAATACTGTTTGTAACCAGTAGTGTTGGAGTTTTCTCACAATTCACTATGTCTTAAATTACTCGTCAAATTAGACGCGGCTCTCCGTCTGGGTTTGTGTGTCCATTTCATAAACTGTATATGAAAGATGAATGTAGCCTCCAGGTATGTAAAGTGAAGACATATAAGCCTACAATTGGCCGCTTATTTCAGCCAATTTTCTCCTCTCTTTCCACTGTTGCGTGTTGCAGTAATCCACTTCGCAATGGGAAACAACAACAACAAGAACCACTGGGCTAGCAAACTGAAGTTTTTATGTTTTGCAGACTTTAGATCATGTAGTCAGACTCTCTGCATGCAAGTGTTCCACTAAAACAAGTCCATCCATCACTGTGTTTAAGGGACACTGATGCTGCTGCCTGGGATTAGCTCTGCCCGAGATGATTGTGATTGGTTTAAAGAAACACTAACTAGCCAGAGTGCCTTCTCCTGCAGCAGGATGATAGTGAGGTGTAGTCAGAACCTTCTGTACTGCTGAATGGGGTAACTAAGCTTGACTTAAACCTGCTGGACATTAAAAAAGATGCAGGTTTAAGTCAGGCTTTGTTACCCCTTTGTTGGAAAAAGGTTCAGACGCTACCACAGTCTTGGCGCTGTTATTTGCATCACTCAATTAAAACGCATCAGATCGAACCAAATGCCATTTTTGTGCTAAATTCGTAATAAATTAAGTGTATTTTCCGTAATTAATGAGTTTAAATTACTTTATTTTGTTTGTGTTGTGATGCATCACTCTGCTTACATTAAACATATACAAAAAATATATTATGTTTTAAATATTTTCGCACCATAACTCATGGATTTGTCTCGTGTCTTTTGTCATTTCGACAAGCTACACATATAGAAAAGATAAATTCCACAGAACATACATCCTAACGCCATATACCACTAAATGCCACCAGTCCTCAACTGGCTCTCTAGTCCATCTGCTGTTCTCCTTGCATGACGGTACATAATACTTGTTCAGTGACCATCGGCTGTACACATACGCTTTTCACGGTGTATTACGAGATAAGTGCGCTATACTGGGTGTAGCAACTGTAACTTTGCATTTGGACAGTACTACAAAATGGCAAACACACAATAAAGTGCACTGCATAGTGTGTAGTGACTGACTTCTTCAGACACAACCCAAGTGAACAGAAAGTTAGAAGAATGATTTCTTACCTCGTGTTTTCCTAATGAGGTTATGATCTCAATCTCTAGTTTAAAGTCTCCTTCGAAGCAGCACGGTGTTCGTTCTGTAAATGATGGTCCTATTTAGAGTAAAGCAGACCACAGAGCAGGGTGTGTTTTAGGGCACAGCTGCCTTGTGATTGATGAGGCCCCTACCGTCCAGGCTTGTGTCAGATCCACCCTTTGGTTCCGCAACTGGATGAATATATCGACTTTTGGTAATTGGCTAAGTTCATCACCGGTTGTTTTTCTTGGAGAGCCATATTGCCTTTTTTTTTTTAATTTAAAGGTCTGCCTCCTTGATAATTCCACTTTCTAAATCATCAACCTGGAAAACGCAATTCAAAACTAGAAGGAAGTGGAACTTGGAGTTGTGTGTGAAAAGTGTGAAAAGTAATCTCACCAGTGCATAGCCACAGCCCATGTGAAGTGCATGACAGCAGAGGATGAGCTGTAATTTGTGTAGATAGACCCAAATTCCAGTATAACAATTACCCAAATGTTGCGTACCAACATGCATGAACTTTGGATTGATTCTGTTCTGTGGATGAGAACAATCATTCCTTCCACACATGTTGGGATCCAGAGTGTGTGCAGAGATGAAGGGCTGTTTGTTGACAGGTTCGTTTCCAATGTTTTTGCGGGACTCGTGGCTCAAATAGAGTTGAACACCTCCACGAAAATACACCAGAAATCTGACAGTGGCCAGTTCTAAATATTAACGTATCGATGAAGCCAAATTCCCCCCTCGTTTGTCACATCCAAGGACCAATGTAGTGAAGCCAAATTCCAAACTCAAGGCTTTAATCAAACATTAATCAACAAACCAATGAGTGACATCATGATTGACGTTTATGACAGTTTGAAAAAGCTTCTCTCACTTTCTCACAGTGGCACCGTGTTTCCTGCTACATTCTAGTTAACTGTTGGCTGTCTGTGAATTTCGACAGAGAATTCGTGGCTTGTGTTGCTCCACAAAACCTGCCACGTGTTGAATGTTTGCAGCGAGCTCTGCATCGTAATGAGCTGCTCCACAACACCTTTAATTTTCTGCACATGCTCAGCATTTTACCTTCCTCTCAAAGTCAAAAAAAAGGAAGCTACTCCATGCCCTCGGTCTGAGAAAATAAATCAAAATGGAGCCATAAAGCGGCTAAAAAAAAAAGGGACTGAGAGAAATTTTCATACTGCGGAAGTTTGAAATGCAAATTTTTTTTTGCAATATTGCCTGAACGGCGTGGAAGGTGGTAATTTTCCCTCCTCTTCTATTTCTTGCACGATTGGCCACCTGCAAGGAAACTGTTTGACATGTGCTCCTGCTCTGATTCTCGCAAAAGCGTTCTGGTCACAGGTCAAAATTTGACTTCATAATTTCCCCCCAGGCTGCTTTTTCCACCGAGCCCGTGGCCATCTGACAAACACACACTCGTTCAGCCACACGGTGATTAACTGGTGCTGCATTGTTCAGCAGCCTTGATGAAAGTTAAAAGAGTGAAAAAATAAATAGATAAATAAATCTCCTGCCCTTTGGCCACTTATAGAGACAAAGTTCACAAACTCATTGTGTGCCTTTGATGTGCCACACTTTGCCGTTCACATATTCGTGCTAGTTTTTGTCGTGAAATCTGTTGTTTCTCTAGAGACAATTTGCCAGGAGTGAAGAGTTAATTTGCATTGTTTTCGAGATCATATCAGAACAATAAAGAGGAGTTATGGATGTGCTCTCGTATGTAACCTTCTTTTCATGGATTGTATTTAATTAGAGATGAAGGCAATCAGTTTCATATGCATCTCAGGTCTAATTAATTGAAGTGTGACAGGAATTATTATTGCAGACCTGAAAAGCAATCAAAGACATTAGCTCTGACTGATCCTGATACATCAGACTGTCTGATGTAAGTGCTGCTGGGTGGTTGCTGATTGTATGCGAGACCTGATGTGTGAACTTACAGGCCATTATTGATGATTATTGGACATGTATGACAAACGGCAGCCTGGTCAATTGAACTAAATGTGTAGTGCATGCTCACTTAAATGAGCACATTAAAGCTAATAGATCACTCAGGGACTGTGATTAGTGCAGATGACTCAAGTGTTTTCAGAAGGAAAATGAAGTGCACCTTGGTATGCATCTGCATGTGTGCATGTATATGTGAGCAGCTGAGCTCAAATGTTGTTGCTCTGGAGCATTTTGTGACCATGCAGAGCAAACATCTGCCACCTGGTGTTGAAGCTGTGCAAAGACACGCTCTCATAACTCACTGTCAGATTCGACATTTAAACAGCATGCTAAAATTCAATATACAAATGAGATTACCTGGCATATGTCACTGCAGCATCACTTGTATAAACATGGATCTATATCTGAATGTACACACACACAGCTTGTAAGGGATATCCTCCTAAATGCTGAGCTGAATGTGACAAATTGCCTCCCTTCCCCCAAAGATGCCATCTCCTCCTTCAACCTCACCAGTTTCTATCAAACAACTCAAGACAACAGCCCCACAGGGGCTATCAGCCTGACACACCAGGAACCTCTCTGGCTCTTTCTGTGTCTCTCTCCTCTCTGCAGGGTGAAAGAAAGGACAAGGTCCTTTACAGTGACTCAGATGTGCAAAATGTCAGGAATGTTTAAGCATGTTGGAGAATTTTCTGCAGAGCATCAGGGAAATTTAGGTTGACCACATGATTTCAAATGTGTGACTGAGAGCGTTTCTGTAACACAGACACGGTGTTAGACTTCCGCTGCATGTGTGACCGTGTGTGAGTGTGCGTGTGTGTGTGTGTGTGTGTGTGTGTGTGTGTGTGTGTGTGTGTGTGTGTGTGACTGCTTCACTGTAGTGTGGGCTCTCTGCCAGAGTTCCTCTGAGCTCTGGTCGTGTTCACAGCTCCGTCCCCTGACATCCCAGTTTGAAGCAGAGCCAACCACAGACTAGAGACATTTTGCAGCACCAATGAGGATGCAGATCGAGGCTGTGAAAAAAAAAGGGTGTCAGGCTACCCAAGCCAATCAGGCTAATCTGAAGGCCATCCAGAACTCAGCAGGCTAGTCTGTGAGCCCGGCCTGCCAGACTGCTTGACCACTGACTTGTGAGAGAGGCCACGTGAAGCCTCTCTAGCAGTCATTCAGTTGTAATTCATCAGCATGCATGCGAGTGCCCCACACGTCCGGCACATATGCCGGTGAATTGTATTAGCATTTAAATTAAGCTTAAATGCGTCTGTAAGGATGACGGCCCTCTTTAATATGAGTGGACAATTGCCTTGTAGCTCATACTCATTTCCTTCAGCGGGTCATTAAGGAAAGTTTTCATGAAAATGAGTTATTAGAATTCCTTAAAGGCTTCCCTTAAGGCCTGTATTCCCTGCAGAACGCGGTTATTAGTCCCAACCTCCCACAGAGCTCTCCCTCTGCTGCTGAATCATTTCAGCACCACGGATAGCGCTCCTCAAACCGCCACTCATGTTTATGGCATTCACGGAGAGGAGCGGTTTTATTTCTGTTTTCTTCATCTCCTCGCGTCCTCCTCCACACTCACAGACGCAGCGGGGATGGATGACATTTAATGGAAAAGACTTCCAGGTAGCCAAGACGCTTTAATTGGGAGAATGGAGGAGGTCCTGGGGGTGAAAAATGTGGAAAAAGTAGGAGATAAAAGTGAATTGAATGGCAGAAATGAATTTCAATTTTCATTTTTCGCGTCACACTTCGGGCCCAAAGTGATCTATTGTATTTCATTTTCCTCGAATCTGCCCTCGCTCGCTGATTTTGATAGAAAGTTCTGCCATTCTGCGTCGTTGCTAAGTGCCTCGGCCTTCATCTGGCACATCAGGATGCAGTTGGAGAGTAATTCCATAAATATATTCCACCCAGTGCTCTCTGACATTTTTCAGGAAATCTCATAAACTGAATAAATATTAAACATACCGCGATTCTCTAAAGAGTAACTTCACCGGCGCCCACATCTGGTGAAGGATTGGAGCGGGATGACGAGTGTGTTTACGTGTTTCTATCCACATGTGTAAAGCTTCGGAGTGAATGTTTTTACAAGACAGTCACTGCAGCCTGGCGTGTCTAAATGTATGTATTTGGGTCTCTACAGCGTAACGGGACAGTATGTGTTTGAATCAGCGGAGTCACAGGGGAGCCGCGTTGATGAGATTGTTGTTATGATGTAGAGAGCTCCCGCTTCCTACATGCAGATAAAATACAACTTACAGAGGAAAATGTGTGTGTGTGTGTGTGTGTGATGAGGTCTGTGCTTTCGCCTGCAGCTAATGATGTAATTATGTTGAAAACAAACGCAACAACCGAACCCGTTTAGGAGGAGTTACACAAACAAAGTCAAATCAGAAGAATATGAGATCAGCAAAGTGAGAAGAGGGGAAGAGGATTCGTATCTTATTGCACATGCATTCTCTCATAGTTTTAAATTTTTTCTCATTATTTGTTAACCGTGTTTTCCTCTCTGTCCTCCTCAGGTCACATCTCTCCGTGGAAGGCCTCCAAACAGGTAACGAACCGAGCTGCTCGTGTGCCGGGATCGGTTTTGTAACCTCACAAGGGGGGGTGTTGGGTTTTTAACTTTATTGCCAAAAGCGCCGGCGTCTCCTGATCCGCTTATTAGTTTGATCACATCTCAGATCTCAGCAGCTGGAGGAAAGCTCTTCAGATTTATACTTAGGCTGCACCTGTTACTGCTTGTACAATCACTTTATATTCAGACATGATGAATCTCACCTCATTTAGGTTTAAAGTATTGATTTGAACTCATTATCATATCTTCCCAAATAGTTACTTTTCGTCATTGCGTAATTGAGGAGCTGAAGCACAACATTCGACTAAGTATAGTTCTCACACGTCACATTATCATTTTTTTATCATTAAGCCCGATGATTGCCTCCATCGCTTCCGTTACCTATTAGCTTTATGCTCTGCTGTTTTTGCCCATATTTAGCCTTAATTTTTGTTGTTTTAACTTCCCTGTCATTAATTTAGTAAATTATGAAAACAACTTCCTGACAGATGATTCATCAGAGTGAGCAAAGAGAAAGGCTTTATTTATCAAAGTTGGATCGTGTTTGAACCTCGCTGTGCAGAAGGATGTTTGACTGTTTTTATATTTAACTGATGAAGAGGGGGAACTTTCTCTTCTTGCAAGTAATTATTTCTGTTTTAGATGTGCATCTGTCACAATTAACTCAGAGAACAGTCAGTACATGTCTTCATCTATATATATTTATTTATACAATTATTTATATTATGAAGTGGAAACCTCCGATGCATGTACACATTTCAGTTGGAGACATCCTGTATCCAGCAATTAAACTTCGATTTTGATTTTTTTTCTATGAGAAAGAGAAAAAAAACAAGTATTTGTAGCAACACATTTGGACTCTTTTGCTTAAAAAACACATCAAACACAAGTTATTCATTATTGTCTTCATATATCTTAAAGCATGTCACGTGGGAATGCAATATCCTAAAAGAAAAAAAAAACAATTTCCTCAGTTTTGACAGCTTCCTCTTTTATTCTGACGCATGCCGGATGTTTAAAATTATTCAGAATCTTGCAGGCTGGTCTTAAAGTGGAATTCCATCCCCACAAACATTAGAGATTCAGAAAAGCTTTGCAGTGTTTAGAAGTAGCCTCAAGCTATAGCTGAAGGCAGCACAGAAGTGTCCCCACCAGTTTATTGTACTTAGTGATTTTATTTATTATCTGACACTCATGGATTTTTAAGTTTTATATTGTTTTATGTAGTGTATTTATTGCTAATGATTAGATGCTGGCTAATTCTGGTGCACTGAAAGTATTAATCGCTTTCAATTTGTTAAGGCTGTAATTTAGGATATACGAGGTGTGGCTGTTACAAACAACCACAACGCTGTCATGCTATTTACTCTGAGCAGATGCACGCTGTGGTTTGACTGACATAAATCCTGTCTTTTTATTTATCAGCCACATCTTTTGCATCACATCTGATCCAAGGTTTTAAACTACTGTGTCAATGGTTTTACAAATTTGTGCGGTTTCCCTCGTGTGACAGTGATGCTTTTGATGGTATCTCATTCAGTAATGCTCCTTCACATGCTTTAAATGTGTTACCCGGTGAATATTGAGCTGAAGCTCGACTTTGAAAGATGAAATCAAATCACAATGTGTCAGAAAATTTGCAATTGGATATCTTCCCCAAGTCATTCTGCTCTAAATGTGATGCTGAAAAATAAGGGAACATGTGAGCTGCGAATCTAAATGGTACCAATTCTTCCTTCCAGTTGCCCGATCAGTGGGACCCACATGGCAGCCCTCAGGCCAACTTGTCCGGCCCAGTCCTGCCACCTGGCACACCGTTCCCAAACCAGCCGCAGCACCGCACGTCTGTGCCTGACTCCACCGAAGGCTTCGACCTTAACAAACCTGACCCTTATGACCTCTATGAGAAGTCGAGGGCTATTTACGAGAGCAGACGTGAGTACAGACACCTCGGTCATGTTAGATTAGATTCCTTTATTGTCATTGTATAGATGGAGCATACACAACGAGCTTCAGATACGCTTATGGAAACGGTAATACAAAATATGCAAATGATAAAATCCGTTCAACCATTATCTATAGACCGCTTAATCCTCACTGGGGTCATGGGGGGCTGGAGTCTATCCCAGCTGACTCAGGGTGAAGGCAGGAGACACCCTGGACAGGTCACCAGTCTATCA
>NW_007580249.1:0-19416 GCF_000690725.1 Stegastes partitus | reverse complement strand
AAACACAGTAAAAATACAATAAAAATACAAACACATCCCCATATGTAAGTGCAGAGTGCAGTGGATATAGACGTTATTGCACATATTTGAATATTGCACATCACTGGTTATTGCACATTGATGATTGTTGCACAGAGTTGTTCATTGCAGAGTTCAGTGTGATGATTGGTCTGGGGTAGAAGCTATTTGCCAAGCTTGTAGTTCGTGCTCTGATGGTCCTGTATGATATCTGGTGTGCTGGGTGGTCTTTGGCAATGCAGTTAGACACACAACACAATGTTGTGCTGTTTAAGAGTCTTTATCGTCTGCTTCTGTGGTTCAGGTCCAGAGTACGAAGAGGTGGAGGTGCACCTGCTGAGGGAGAAGACTGGCTTCGGCTTCCGCATCCTGGGGGGAGACGAGGCCGTGCAGGCTGTGAGTCCGGACGCCCGTGACAAGGCTCGTATGGGACGGGCTGGACCACACACATATTAAAACCTCATACGCACCAGCAC
Organism: Stegastes partitus; assembly: GCF_000690725.1. NCBI lineage: Eukaryota > Metazoa > Chordata > Actinopteri > Pomacentridae > Stegastes > Stegastes partitus. Next base: position 18,922 of record NW_007580249.1, on the reverse strand, counting down.
CATCTGACCTGCATCTAACTTCATCTCACACTCTCCACACACTCATCTGACCGACACACAGGCAAACCTCGGCCTCCTCACACCGTCCTGACACTCTTACCGCTCGGTGCCTCCCATACTGAAGTAACGCCTTGCTAACTTGTCCAGCATGCAAACTGTGATTCAGACAGAATGTGGCAGCAGAACATAAGGAAGGTGGAAAAAAAAAATGTGTTACCGTGACACAAAAGTAGCTTACAAGCTAGATAAAGCAATTATTGTGTGATTCCACTTGTCTCTGTCTCATCCTCTTCACCTTCATCTATGCTGCTAATATTGATTGTCTTTGAACAGATTGTTATTGGCGCTATAATAGAGAACACTCCCGCTGAGCGCGATGGGCGGCTTCGACCCGGGGATGAGCTCATTTCTGTGGATAAAAATGTGGTTGCTGGGAAACCGCACAAATACGTAATAGACTTGATGCACGCAGCTGCTCGCAACGGTCAAGTCAGCTTGACTGTGAGAAGGAGAGTGCAAATGCCTGGTGAGGACGTGTTTTCTTTTTGTTGTTCGTCTTTGTTTTGTTGTTGTTGTTGTTGTTGTTGTTGTTGTAGTTGTTGTTGTTGTTGTTGTTTCACACTTTACTGAGGCTGGAGAACAGGCTGCACATTTCACTGGCATCAAATTAAAAAACACAACTTGGACAGGACACACATGCTAACAATCTGTGAGCAGGATCACTGTGTTCTTCTCACCCACACATCTTTTCTGTGGTTGTAGATCTTACATACATTTATCCTTTGTTCAGCGCGACAACTGCAGCGGGCTCTGTGGTTTGTGTCTGGATGCACTTGTGCTGCAAGGGCATGCAGTTACACAAGAGCCGTACCTGTCAAATGACAAACAGACTGTTTGACTTTGACAGAGAATCCCTGCCAATGCTGGAGAAGTGCACCGTTGTGTGCAGAACTGGACTTGTTCCAGTGGCTGCATCTTGAGCACCTTCACACTATTTTCCAAATAAATGGCCACTGTGGGTAAATTGGTCATGTTTTATAGTAACAGAACTCCTGCTTTGACTCATCCTATGCCCTCTCTTGCTTCCTTTTCCTTCCAGGTGAACCGTGTCCCGTGAACGGACGCAGCCCCGGCTCAGTGTCGACACAGCACAGCTCCCCACGCAGCGACGCGGCTTCGGCTTCGGGCCCCACGGCGGTGGCCGTCCCCGCCGCCGCCGCCGCCTCGGCTCCGGAGGGATCCGCCCTGCAAACCAGCGACGTGGTCATTCACCGCAAGGAGAACGAGGGCTTCGGCTTCGTCATCATCAGCTCCCTGAACAGGCCGGAGAACGCCACCGTCATCAGTGAGTTGCAAAAGGGCTCGGGTCTGTCTGGAGGCCTGGAGGTTGTTCCTAAACAGAAATAGTGATTGTGCGTCCTGATGACCAGTCATCCCAAGGTTTTTATTATTTTACTATAGCTGTTTCAAGTCCTACATGTGGGAAAAAAAGATGCTATTATAGTGTGTTCATTTATTTTTTTTAAATGTTAGATCTTCTACTACACAGTGATATTTGTGTTTGCACCACATGTCTATTAGGAAACATGTTCAGGAGCAGAATATTCATATTATCTGCTTTACTCATGGCATCTGGATGTCATGTCTCTCAACAAGTATTGAGTAAAGAACTTCCATTAGCTTGGCTCAAACTGAAATTGATTTACTTTTTATGATTTCAACTTTTTTGGTCCTAATTCCATGCCAAGGTGGAATTAAAAGATTCTTTAAAAGTCCTAAATGTGGCTTTATTAAACATATGGTAACATTTTGCTGGAGGGAGCTGATATCTTTCAACAGACTGAGGGGATTCTTCAGTCAGCCTGGACTGATTACACCTCCAGATTTCATATAAATATACTCCGCTCAAATGGAAACATCCTCTGCACTCAGAAAAAAATATTCTCATAACCTTCTGAAAGTTGTAACCGGGATGTATTTGTGCATGTTCAGGAGTCTCTCGGGGATTTTCAACGCTGGTGGGTCCGTTAATGTTTTATACTGGTGTTGAAATTTTCAGTTTTCTGTCTTTATTCAAGTGTTAATAAGAGCTGAAACTCTTGTTATTGTCCCAGAACAGTGATAACAATTTTCAAAAGTTAGATTTCTCGGCAGGTTTGAATGATGCAAACAATTCGGCTTTGCAGTAACACGACATAACAATATTTGCAGCTGTAATTTTTATAAGTGGGTGTGCCGCTCCACGGTCACGACAGGCGAAGCTCAGACTGTAATACAGCCGTAAACGTTGCTGTGCATCTTTCTTCAAAATTGGCGGACAACCACCTTGTTATTGCCTGTTTCCAGCTGTGCCCCATAAAATAGGACGCATCATTGAGGGCAGCCCCGCGGACAGATGTGGGAAGCTGAAGGTGGGCGACCGGATCCTGGCCGTAAACGGACAGTCCATCATCAGCATGCCGCATGCAGACATTGTCAAGCTCATTAAAGATGCTGGACTAACAGTCACACTGCACATCATACCAGAGGAGGGTGAGTGTTTATGTGTGTGGGATGATATCAGATGTTATGCTGCGAGTGCCCTCTTCAGTGTTGCCTCTTTACTTCAGTAAAACTCCTGTGTCTTGTATGAATTTGTTGTGTTTTACTTGGACAAGGAGAGCGTTGCACACAAAAATGTTCAGATTTTGAAGCTAAAAATTCAAAGCAATTATACAAACAGCAATCCAGAAAGGACACGAGTTGTGGAGGAGTGTTGTTCCCAAACTGTTTTCATTATGAGGATGCTGGAACATAAAGGTTACCGTAAATGTAGCAGATATTGAAAAAAAGAATTTCTCTTTAGAAAATTCTCCATCTTAGATCCTGAACATTTAGCAGTTGCATCTAAAATACTTTCCTCAGAGTTGAATTAACACTCAGATGAAATGTTGTCCATGACAGGCTCCCATTCTGGGCCCAGCTCAGAGAAGCAGAGCCCCATGACCCAGAAACACAGCCCACAGACCCAGCCCAGCCCTGTAGCCCAGCCAAGCCAAGGAGGCGCCCAGCCTGGCCAAATGGCTCCTCAACCCGGCCAAACGGCCGCCCAGCCAGGTCAAGCACCTGTCCAACCCGGTCAGACACCAGCTCAGACAAACCAAACAGTGACTGGCCCTCCAGCACCAGCAGCCTCCCAGCCTGCACCAGCTGGAACCCAGCAGAGCCCAGTCACCCAGCCCTCTGGCCCGCCTCCACAGCTCTACCTCCACGACGGCAGGTAAGGCCACACTGAGGGCCCTCGTTTGGCCTCAGCAGGAGTGATTAGTGAGATGGAAGAGCAGGAATGTTAGCAGAAGGCCGACATCAAACCGCGCATACAGAGAAGAGTGCGCCATCCTCCCTTTTCTCGCTCGTATGTTCAGAAGAAAACCCGTGACTGCAGACAACTTTTGTCCCAGACTCTCAGTCTCAGGCTGGCTTCTGCCTTATTGCATAACACCACTTAGCTCCTACAGTGTCGGTGAATAATTTACTTTAAGGTATCTCTTCTATAATGCAGGAGCCCGGCGATCAGACCCTCTTCTGTGTTAAAACTGTGAAAGTGTGAGTGTGTGCACGGAGGGGTGCGAGTGCATGTGAGTCTCAGATCAAGACACTGAGAGTAGCACTCCCAGAGCTGTGGATTTATGCCCATTTTACAAGTGGGAACTTGATAAAAGTTTCAAAACGGAAGCTGATATTTCCGTCCTATTTGTGGTGAGCATCCTCCTCGGCTCCCACACAGTAATCTTTGTCCCTCACATGGGAACCGTGTGTCATTAAAAAAAAAATAGACAAAAATAAAACCTTTACACAAACAGGATTCTGTGATGTCTCAGAGAAACCGAGAAGCCATCAGTGACTCAGCTGCAACCAGCAATCATGTGACAAAAATTCAGGGACTTTTTGGCTGAACTGTTTTCTGTGTTTACACGGATCAGGTCGGAGGCGAGGATGGAAACATATTAAAAAGTAGTAGTAAAATATCTACTGTGTGTAGAGTCACCATTTTTCCAGTATTAGTAACACCTGTGGGTGCTTGGAAGAACGATTTCAGTTTTTCAATTTTTGTGAAAGAAAAAATCTTTTATTTTTATTTTTTATGATTTATAGCCTTACATCATTCTGTGTCATACTTTGCAGAAGGTATTTTTGAGTTCTCTCTTCTTCTAGTTATGGCTGTACTCTTTCCTACATCCACAAGATGCTTGGAGTTCAGAAGGTTCGGAGCAAACACGTGGACATGAGGTTGTGTCCAGCAGGACTCCGTCATCACGGCACAAACCTCAGCTCTGACTTGTTGACTTCTTTCCTCCTCACAGGTCAGAGGTAAAAGCAAGGCAGGACGTCAAACCTGACTTCCGCCATCCTCCTTTCACTGATTACCGACAACCTCCTGTAGATTATCGTCACCCACCGGTGACTGATTATCGCCAGCCTCCAACGCTGGATTACAGACACCCGCCCGGTCTGCTAGACTTTAGACAGCATCCGGCAGCCGCTCAGTTCCCTTTGGGGATCCCCGCAGACTTCAGACCACAGGTAGAGCTTGACCAAGAACTGTCTGCTTATGTTGAGCGTACATCCTTCATTTGTATGCAGGTGTGTAACACATTGCGGCTAAAGCGATCATAATTATTTTTTTGACATAGTAATCACATACTGTATTTGCTGTCGGCGTGTTGCAAATTGTCCACATTTTTGCTCTGCAGGATTATGATTACTTCACAGTGGAGCTGGAGAAAAGCGCAAAGGGCTTCGGGTTCAGCATCCGCGGGGGCAGAGAGTACAAGATGGACCTATTTGTGCTGCGCCTTGCAGAGGATGGTCCCGCCATACGAAATGGAAGGATGAGGGTGAGACGAGGAAAACCACGACAAAGGAATTGCTGTTGCTGAAAAATAGTTGCTGTTTTGTGGAAGAAATGCAGAAAAAAGTGCCATAAATCCAGCCTCAGATGTGCACGTTTAGCCGTCTTAATGCCCATCGCACATAATATCACACATTGTCCTCACTGAATTTAAATTCGGTGTAAAATTTAACAGAGCATGAAGTTTTTTTTCCTTCTGCTTAAGCGAGTAAGTATAAATGCTTGTGAACTCGGTGACTGAGTAACGCTCTGTTCACCCTCAACAGTTCAAATGTGTTTGAACAAGGCACTTAATGGCGCTTATTCCCCAGTCGCTCGGTGGAGGTTCTCCGCCCGCAGAGGACTGGTTGTGTGCAAAAGTTAACCTTCCGTGGATAAACAGAGGTTGACAGGAATCGACCCTGTCCCGTGTGTGTGTCTCCTGCAGGTAGGGGATCAGATCATAGAGATTAACGGGGACAGCACTCGGGACATGACTCACGCCCGCGCCATTGAACTCATCAAGGCGGGAGGCCGGCGGGTCAGGCTGCTGCTGAAGAGAGGCACAGGACAGGTGCCAGAATATGGTGGGTTTTCCTGGCACAAACTTGAAATCTGAGAATGTCCCACTCTCTCTGTCTCTCTTCAAGTCTGTGAACTGAATTCTACTAAACTAGAGATTCAATGTTTGCCATTCAACATTACTGTTTCGTAACCAGAGCGACTTCTCCTGCAAGTGCTCCGTGTTTTAAGAACATATTAACATGCCATCAGTATCTTTCTGCATTTTACTCCTCGCTCCACAGTCTTCTGTTCTCGTCTTTTTGTGTAAAAAAAACTTTAAACAGTAGATACGATACAGTAACAACCTACTCTTTAGCCTTCATGTGTTGTAGCCCCTCTGCTTTAAGTCTAATGATTGGTATAGGCTTTTACTTGCCTTCCCTCAGGAATGGTACCTCCCAACCTCTCCATGTGCATGAAAGGTGACACACTAAGCTCCCCCTATTTCTTCCTAATGGGCCACTCTAAAGACACGGTTTGTGAAAAACTGCATGTCTCTCTCTCTCCATACTGATTAATCTGTGTGGTCTTTTGATGTGCTCCAGGCATGCATTCGTGTGATCATGAGTTTATGCATGGAAGAAAAAAAAACCAGCAGCTGTATCTTTGTACGTGTGTTCAGGTGCTTGTGTGTGCTGTAGTAAGAGAGCAATATGGTTTGAAGTGACCCTCCAGATGAAATTGTATCGCCCTGAAGAGGGCTGTGAAGTAGACTGTTTGAAATGTATGTGCTCAGAGCTGCTCAGGATCAGTCTGTCGCACGGCTACAAATATGTTAATTGTTTTCAAGCACTGAATGAGTTCTGGCACACAAGTCAGTTTCTGTGCTGCTCATACACATTTGCATGCGAGTTTGCCTGATTTTATATGAGGATGTGATGTTTCTCTCTCTCTCTCTCTCTGAATTCTTTTCTTCTTCTCTCTCGTTCTGTCTCTGTATGCATGTGCATGCTGGTTGTCGTCCTCTTTCGCGTCAGTCCACTTGACTGTATTTTCTCCCTCCTTGACAGACTGTGCCGGCCACTGGGATTCCCTTTCTACAGCCCACTCTGCCCTGCCGGAAGTGACCCTGGAACCTCACCTGAATCCATTGCTCTCATCCCATCCAGCCTCAGCCCCAGACTCCCCTCATCAGCTCCCTCTAGAGGCCACAGTGTGCATGGCAGACAAAGCTCCGCAGCCGACAGACCACAGCTCCATTAGAGGGGCTACGGGTGGCAGGTCCACCGAGCAGAAATGCATCATCAGGGGGCAGGGAACCCCTCAGGGGTCTGGAGAGGTGGACTGTGGGCCGGGTGACAGGCAGCCTCGGGCTTTGCCTCCCAAAGCTGTTGTGGGAAGGTCTATTGAAAGAAGAGAGAGGCAGAGGGAGGCTTGCTCCCCCTGCTGTGAGAGAAAGGTCCTGCACACACAGGCGATGGCCACTGTCTGGCCCTGGGACCCATATGTGAGCGTGAATTTGAATGGAGCTTCTCTGGGCAGCGGAGATGGACACGTCAGCCTCCAGGAGAGGCTGGTGTCTAGAGCTCTGTTGTCCAGAGAAGACGAGAGGGCCAGTGGCCACAGTGGGCTCTGCTGCCCCTCCAAAACCATGGAAGATCCTCCAGCGAGGAGCGCAGCTGCCTCCCCGGGGCCCTGGAACGTCCCTGGGTCTGACAAACTGCCTGGCACCCTGAGGTCCTGGACCTCCACAGTGAGCAGGTAGAATGGATCTTGCTGGTTTGGACCGGATCGCGCTGTATGGCTCAGCTCACCATCTGAGAAAACCTCCCTTGCCCTCTCTTTCTGTCCTGTTTTCTTCTTCATCTACTTCTGAAGTCATATGTTACGTTTCATTTGTTCTTACAAGATGATTATTACACCCACCACCTTAAAGAACCGAGAAACTTTCACAGCTATTGTAACATACAGTATAAACCCGATGGAGACCCTCACATGCGACCGCTAACACAGATGGAGCAACGATGTTTGGTTCTGAGTGGAGCTGCGCTTTTGACATGTACCTTTAACTGCTCGACCGTATCTGGCTCAGATTGGTTTGTGCAACATGGCCTCACATTGGAACAAGGAAGAGAGAGACATATGTACATCCAAGAGATTTACTTTTGCTCCATTTTCTCTGTGCCGTGGGAAGAATTAGACTACAAATCTGTCAGATGGAGGCAGTGACACTGAAACTCCTGGAAGACATGGCACTGACCCAAATGACAGCCTGGTTAACCCAACATATGTTAGATCTCACATGCCTACCAATATATCATATACTGTAAATGTAAAGATGTGAAAAATATGTACATTTGGTAAACTCAAAAACATACCTGTTGGTGTTTTTTTGAGGCAGTGTTGTAGTTAGATACATTGTAAAACAAAAAAGAAAAAAAGAGAAAAAACCCGGGACAGTATTTTAGGATCACTATTTCCATGGCCTCGTCTATAACTACATATCAAAGACTGTGCAAGTCACCAAACCCAGACCACTGAGGGAGGCAGTGGTCGTGTGCATGGATATAAACCACCATGTCTTTAGACAGGGACTCACATGTCTTTTAAAGGTAGAATATAGAGAGAGTACCCTCCGTGGAGCAGATCAGTTGGCATTCATGTGAGACAAAAATGATCTTTTTATTCATGAAATTGAACTTTTGAATGACTGGAAACAGTTTACGGCTTAGTAAGAACTCCTTATGTACACAACTTGATCACAAGTCAACCATGCAGTCATTGTGCGGAATTATAAGCTGTGTTGTATTCATTTAATGCTCAACAGGAAAAATTTTGTCCAGTCTCTATTTCCCATTTCTATGCCTTTTACTGTGCTACGTGTACCACATCACTGTGGGAGAGGGGCATCGGTGCGGGGAAAAGGAGGCCGATGGTTGTGAGATGGGGCGGAGTGCCTTACTCGAACTAATGCAGAGCTGTTGCCGTTGTGATTCGTTTTGGGCACTGAATGCAAAACAGATATTAGTGACCATGCACACGTGTCAGCAAACTGCTGAGCCGTGGAGCCTGTTTTACCTTCGGACATAACGCCAAGCAGTATATATCCTGATGCACTCTCAGCTGTATAGCTTATCAATGTCAATGATCGCCCGGGTCCCCTAGTGTTTTAAAGGGGATAAAATGTAGCCTGTAGCAAAACATCCTCTTCTTAGAGACACCTAGGAGTGTAGAGCTGTGGACGTTTATCAAGACAGGGTTATATCAAAGTGGACCATGGTTTCTGTATCTCAGCTTTATTTGTCTATTCTGTAAAGAAAACACGAAGTTTTCATTGTTGCAGGAAGGACCACAATGCCCACTGCATCTAAAGTCCAGATTTTAGATGATGGGTGAAACACAAATGCATTGAAACATCCGTTTAATCACAGGATCTTGTCTCTGGCAGAGGTCGAGGCATGCTGCTATTAAGCTGAGACACCCAAGATGAAGTCACTATCCTCCTGCATTTCCATCTTGATATCATCCATTTCTCTCAGCAAGATCTTTGCTCTTAATTAAAAATTAATCACTAGAGCTTTTGAGCACTGGAGGACCGGATGAGTTGGGAAACAAAAAAATTAAAAAATCACAATGCTTTGTGACAATTTGACTGAATGCAGCATGATGGCACATCCGAGCTGTACTCGTAAACTGCTGGTCATGTGCTCTTAGCAAAGCAATGCACCTGCAGACTGGGACACTAGCAAGACCTCGTGCATCGAGCGTCGCCAGGACCGACCGAGCCGCAGGAAAAACGCGCTCTGGATGTTTCTGAGCTGACTGAACTGTGGTTCATGTGATAAACTGGTTAACATGTTAGCGAGGAGCATGACAACATGCCGTTAGGCTGTAGAAATGTGTTTACTGTATGTGCAAATGTTCAAAGTTCAGAAAAGGTGAAAGAATTTGTCACCCAGCCCTCTGTCTCCATCCAGGCCGTCCCTCTGCCTGCTGTGACTGATTTTGTATACAGGAACAAAAAAAAAAAACTGCTTATTGGAACCTGTGAAGGATGGCACGTTCATGAATCCCCCATTGAGATCAAGTATAACTGTGTAGTGTTAATTGTGTACTATTCACCTTGTACAGCTGTATTCCTACAAATATGGTTTACTGTATCATTGATACTGTAGTTTCAAAGACGTGAACAACTATTTTTATGAAATGCGACAGTACTGATATATTACATTTTGCTAAAAAACAAAAAACTTGTTTACTGAAAGATATTCTGAAATACTGTCAAATAAACTCTTGACATGGTGTAAAATATTTTCTAGAGATTTTTACTTAAAACGAGATTTGAGCTGAAACAACTGATGAATTCTGATAACTGTTTGTTTACCCAAAATGAAAAAAGGTAAATATTCTGTTTCAGCTTCTCAGATGTGTGCTTTCATGTTGTTATTCTACATTGTGTATTTTTGGGATTAAATAAGTGAGATGGTAACGCTATAGGGCTGCAGGGTGGCGCAGTTGGTAGCACTGTTGCCTCGCAGCAAGAAGGTTGTTGGTTAGCGTCCCGGTGGGGGCACCGGAATCTTTCTGCGTTTGCATGTTTTCCCCGTGGGTTCTCTCCGGGTTCTCCGGCTTCCTCCCACAAGGTCCAAAAACATGTTGAGGTTAATTGGTGATTCTAAATTGTCTGTAGGTGTGAATGTGAGTGTGCTTGGTTGTCTGTCTCTAAGTGTAGCCCTGTGATAGACTGGTGACCTGTCCAGGGTGTCCCCTGCCTTCGCCCTAAGTAGGCTGGGATAGGCTCCAGCCCCCCGTGACCCCAGTGAGGATTAAGCAGTGTATAGATGATGGATGGATGGTAACGCTATAGACCAGCGACTGGATGAAATACTGACAGTGAATCAAGTGGAAAAAATGGATTTTAATCAACACATCAGTCTCCTCATTTCAACAATCATTGACACACCTTTCCAGTCTTTTCACGCAATTTCACTTTAAAGTCGCTGCACACTCACACAGGCTTTCCCTTGATTTGCGCTGATTAGAAGTCCAGTCAGCAGAGATTTTCTGGAGGTCATCGAACCATTTCAAAGAACTGTGAAACTAATCGGTCAGGGAGGTGCCAATTAAGCGCACAGTGCACCGCTACAAAGAGGTCGAATTAGCCAAAATAGGTGAAACTGTGTAGGTGTGTGATGGGTCTGCAGGTACCGCTGTCGTCCGGATCTAAAATAATGAAGAAATCATTTCTGTTTTTCAGTGACGGTGACGCAACTAGAGGAGGTATTGATTACAGTTCTTCGGAGGTGGATGAACAGTCAGATCTGAATCTTCCTCCCACCTCATATAAAAAAAAAGGTAAAAAATGTTACATATTTCTGAAACTACTTGTAAACATTTCCCCAGCATCTCCTTGCCATCTGTGGGTGAGGCCAAGATCACGAGCAGCTGTTGTTGCCTCATTACTGAGTGTAGTTTTCTGTAGGAAGCGGAGTTTCACTGTTTTCCTGCTCATCCAGAGGAGTCATCTGAGGAAGGAGAAAAGAAAAAAAACATTCAGTAACAGCACGAGACGGATGAAGTCGTCCTGTAAGTTTGAAAATTGATTTTATTGCAAAATGAACACTCTGTCTGCGAGATTACGACTTACATTAAGCGGTTTGTAGATTCCCATTTGGAGGCGACAGCAAACTACGTCGACCAAGAACCCGACCATGCCGTGGATCATGCCTGCAAGAGAGAGAAAGATCCAACCTAAATACGGATGTTTATGTTGGGGTTTAAACGAGGGGAAAGTAGCTGTTGCTTTTATAATGTGGAGGATGTTGAGCCAAAGTGACAGCCTGCGTTTCAAAGCCCACATAGATTCATGAATAATACATAAAGCGTGACTTTTTTTTTGCCTTTTTCCAAGCTGCTAAACACTCATTTAAGAATGAGCACATGCCCTCGCGAGCAGAATTACTCCTCTGCAATTTAAACTTCGCACTTGCCAGTAACCCCATCAAGTTGGGACAACAAATGACAACATATTCAACAACTGCTCTCATTATCATGAAAAAAAAAAAACCCTGTAGACTATTTGTCGGATTAAATGACAAGTTTAGATGAATGTAAAAGGTCTCAAGTTCTGGTTAAAATGATAAATGAACAGGGAGTTGGGCTAAATCTTTTAAAGGAACACAACACTTATTATGCAACATTCAGGCCACTAAGAACTAATTGTGCATATTTTAGATCACGGTTTTTAGTTAATTCTGTTCCATAAAAAAGTCAACCCTCCTGACCTCAGATCATTAATGTATGATAATGGTGTAAAGTAGACCATGCTGATGTCCTCGGGTGCTTGTAAAAAGCCATGACATCCATGAGAGAAAAAGTAATGTTTTCATAAATTTTAATGACAAAAAGTAATCTACAGATAAATAAAAAACAAGTGATGTTGTCACCGTAGATCAGTAATTCACTGCTTTAAAGGTCACTGTATATTTTAAAGCTGTTGCACACCTGCACATATCAGATGTTGGAGCATCTGTGAACGTACCCACAAGGACTTTTTAAAGCAGTCCCTGTTCACGTTACTGTGCAAGGATAGCAGGACTAAATTAAATGCACCCGATGCCAGACCTGAAGTCAGCAAAGCATTCTGAAAATGTCATTGCAGAACGCTCTAAAAGCCGTCGACACTCTGAAGTATGAGCTAAAAGGTTCCTTTAAAGATGTCACCAGAGCGAGGGCTCGTCTACCTGTGGTGGAGAAAATGCCTCCGACGATGCCGCAGAGTCTGATGAGAAACTGCCAGAGGGGCATGTGCGTCTCCGTGACTTTGACCATGAGCGAGCTGATGTCGTATTTCATAAAGATCCCTGAGACTCCATGGCTGCCTGCAGCATGGTTGATCACTCGCTCCTGCAAAACAATGACAGGAATGCAAACATATTCACGACACTGATGCACAATACACTACGCTTACACGCACCAATTAATAAGCTACCTGTTCGGTGACTGAGTACTGATGTGTTTCTGCAGAAACTTTGTAGGTGTTCAGCTTGGTGGGCACGATGGTGATGAAATACTGAAACATGTGGTTTGCTGGAGAGAAGCATCAAATATAAATCAGTAAAAACAAACATCAGAACATAAATAAAGATAAAAAAACTTAAAGAAGAATTGATAATACAGACGTACAGTCAGCAGAGATTTTCTCCGTGCCATCCAAAGGGCTGATAAGTCCAGGGATGGCCTCTCCAAAGGACAGGTGGTCAATCCGGTGAGAAAAGTTAAAAGCTGTAACACGACAGCAAATCATAATGATCAACTGCTTTACTCCATGTGTGACTGCAGCCACAACTTTAATGTACAATGTGACTGACGTTTTCAAACTATTTCGAGTTGTGTCATAAAAAACATTTAACTTACAATCATGGCTGACTAGGGCAGCGAGGTGGGCATGGCCTCTGGGGTGTGGGATGGACCTGTGTGGGACGGAAAAGGTCCGCGGTCAGCCTCTGAAAAGTCTCTCTTCTATTAAGAACTAAAGGTTCAAAATACAGACTGCATATAAAGACGGATGACATGACAGGTCCCAGGAGGGAAGCAGCAATGTCTCAGAAATGGGCACATCATCAAGAAAAGCAAAATAGTGAAGATGTGTTCAAGGTGTGTGCGCTCACATTTGAGCAAGAAAGGAGGTGGACCGCTCTATCATCTACCCACAACAACCAGGCAAAGCTCTGTTGCCCCCTTTTGGTAATATTTGATCTGTATTTTTGTACAAGGGGATCAAGTCTAAACGATAAATATATAATTGGTGAGTGTGGTTTTTTTCCATGTAGGTACATACTTGCCAACAGTTATGTGGAAATTTCCCGCCACCTTGTTGACATACAGATGTCCGTGTATCCTGCAGGCACTAAGGGAAGTGGAGCTGTCCTCGCTATAGAGAGAGTTAACAAACAAACTGTAAAAAAACACTTCCTGGTTCATCAGTGCACTCACATAAACCAGATTATACCGACGAGCTTGTACCTCTGAGTCTGAGCGGGAGGAGCTCCTTTTATTGCAGCCTTGAAGAGTAAATCCTGCAGAGAGTGCTCCACTCTCAGACGCTCCTGGATGTGCAGAAGAGTCCTGGACAGACAGATTGTGATTTGAAGACTCATTGGGGATGAGATCCGATTCAAATGATAAAAAACAGCTTTTGCAATGTTTAAAAACAGAAAAAAAATGTTTCAATTAGGGATGCACGATATATCGGCGACCACATCGGTATCGGCCGATATTAGTGATTTTTCCAATATATCGTTATCGGTCTGATATTTTCCAATATATTGGTATCGGTCCGATGAACCAATTTAGCCGATGATTGTCTAACATTAGCAGCTTCGTCTCTACATTTGATATCGCTGCTATTGCACAGATGTTTTTACTTAAATGGTCCTGGATTTAAATATGTTAAAATATGTTTAAATAGGTTTTACTTTTGTGACGTAATAAAGAAGACTATGTGGTCTAATTTGGCTTCTTCTGAATAGTTTTCTCACAGTGCTTACTTAGACTCATGAACAAAAATTGAATATCGACATCGGTAATATCGGTTATCAGCAAAATCAGAAATCTTAATATCGGTATCTGCCAGAAATGTTAATATCATGCATCACTAGTTTCAATGTGTAAAGATGATAACAGGGTTACTGGAACACAGAGTGCAGATGACAGAAAATATGTTCCTGGGCGTGTCTGGATATTACAGGTACGACAGGTTCAGCTGAATCTTACATCTGCCACAATCTTTGCTGTGGTGAGAGCTCAAAGTTGACCTAAAGTGGGACAGAAAAACACAATTGTCAAATAGGGATACAGAAGTGCAAGACAAAGGTTTAAACAGGATATTAGCCGACACTTACTGGTTCATATTTTAAGCCATCGGAGGCGACCATCGTCTCTGCCAGATCCAACACATCTGCTCCTATATCTGCATTCACGCCACATGAACAATCAGTTACCACCTTTCTCCACAGATGAAATTCATATAAAGTCTATATCTGTGTACTTACACTGACATCTCATGGCAACTGTGATGTCCACATTTATCTTCAGTTTACTGTGAATGGAGAACAGATGCAGTCAGGACTGAGTTAGGGGAGTTAAAACACAGTCGTCACATGAACCTCTTCAGCTTTTACCTGCTGAAATCTTTATCCACCTCATACTCGTACTTCATCCATGTGTTTCTGTACACAAAGAATTCCAGGAAGGCAAGGACAGCCATGAGAGTGAAAGCTATCAGAGACACTAGAGAGAGTTTGAAAAAAAATGAGTGAACTATGAAGCTAGCAGTGAAGACCTACAGATGTTAACAGTTCGTTCCTGTACCTGTCCCACCGCTGGCTGTGGACTCCACGTAGCTCTCAGGAACTTTAGGAAAAGCGTCCAGCTCCTTCACCAGAGTCAGAGCCTTCTTCTTCGTCAGCCTCCTCATCTTGAGACCTGCAGCAGAGATGTGACTCCCTCATAAAGTGGATGTTTTCTAGTCGAGCAACAGCAGCAGCACCGGTCAGTCAGAAGTTTGTCTGCTGACGTCAACCATGGCAGCTGTGACAGGTAGCTTGTTAGCTAGCTAGCTAGCTAGCTAGCCGCCTAATGGCAACGAACGGCTGGGCTAACGTCAAATTTAGCGAGAGAAAGAGCTGTTATCCGCTGTTAAGGTGCTTCTATTCACAACGAAACATCAGGAAGCCTTCAGGTGAGATGAAAGCTACCGGGGTGAGTGTTATGGAGCAGTTACTGTGTCGTTTGACCCCATTGTCTGGAAAAATAAAAAGTGCTCTCGTTTGGTATGAGCGCCCTCTAATGGCGGCTAATGCTAACAGTCGGTCCAAAGACAAGCCTGCATTATTTTACAGTTTAATACCATACAGTCTGTGGAAAAGCATCAATAACCGCCTCCAGAATAGAGTCAATGAAGACTTGTTTCAGAGCTTTAAAGAGCCTACTTAAATTAGGCAAAACTGGCCGGAATCAAAGTAGACTTTTCTGGTGGGAAGACCATGTTTTGTCCACTGGCCTCACTGATAAGAGATCATACATGAAGCGAGCTTCACTATCAATGTGTTGTGACCTGTACCTGGTGATCTTTCCTCCCAGGTGGGGTCTGGAGAGGCAACATCAGTCTTTAAGAAAAGACCCAACTCTTCACTGAACACCTTTGCACTTGACAGACTGAAAACAAAACAAACAATAATCCTATCACCTCCCTACAGCCTGCTATTGGCATCAATGGCATCTATCACACTTGAACTTGTTCTACGACACTTATCCAGATTGTTTTCTCCTGACTAGATCCTTGCTGGTGTTGTATCCGCTCTCAGATGTCGCTTTGGATAAAAGCGTCTGCTAAATGAAATTGTAGAACAAACAGCGGAGGTACTTCTTTAGCAGACTCCTCTCTGTCTCCAGTCAAATATTCCTCCACCCTTTAGAGAAAACAGATTCACATTAACATCAAACAATGAAACCAATGAAGCATTCTCAATATGAGTAAAGTGGATCTTACATGTGAATGCAATAAGAGAGCCCAGCCTCCACTGCATTTAGCTGGTTATTCTACTAACATTTTGTTCTTTCAAGCCTAAAATCTTCACAATACATTCCTAAAAGTCTGTACTTGTGATATGCATTTCCACCTTCACGCACAGAGACCGCCACAGTACACCTGAACCATCCTGTCTCCATCATTTTTAATTATAGAAAATTTGTGAAGATATTTCTGTTGTTTCCAGTGTGTAAATGCAACTCTCTTGAATCCTGCAGACATTCAATCTCAAGTCAATTTGACCCCATTTAATGTTTAACATCTCTAAATAAGTCACTGACATAATTTTTTCAGTTTTATTTAAAGAGCTATTTACACATAAACTTGGGTAACGATTTTAATTATGATATTTTGTGGAGGTTTAAATTGCTGGAGTCAAATTGAACCCAAGGATTAGAGATGTCAGTGAATCTGAAGGTAATCGGAGGGTTAATAAACTCAGAGGAAAAACTCCAACAGACAGCTGGAAGCAACAAACTGAATTTCTGTTTTGTCAAAACACAGATTGCATTCATTATTGGTGAGTCTCATTAATGTGGCCTGTTCTGTCTTTATCACAGTAAAATTTTATTTTTATTGGTCATTTCAGTTTGTAATAGATGTAAAGGTGTAGAACAAATGAAGGATGAAGGTGTTTTGGGATTCTGGAAGCAAAATGAGTGTTTGGTGTTTTCTGTGATGTTTTTGGACCAAATATTGGTTCTAAAATATTCCTCAAATCACTTCATACAACTCAACGTGTGTTCTTTGTGGCTGTCTGTTGAGAGGATGGCATTGAGTTCAGGATTATTAAAGTGGTACAACGAGCTGCAAAGATTAATCAACTAAATTGTCAAATACTTGCTGCTGCAATTTTAATAAAAAGTTACGAGGGTCATCCACACGTGAAGCAGAATAACGGAGAGGAGCGTTTGTCTGAAAGGCAGCAAACACTACATGCAAACTGGTCTTACAAACTAAACAGAAAGACTGTATTTGGCCTGAATTCTTATGGGAAATAAAACAAAAACAACAACATACAGTTCATCAAAATCGTTATCAGTAAAGATCAGGTAGTTGTCTGCCTTCAGGCCCAGCTCCTCCTTGATTCCACCTTCACCGTTCGTCTTACTCAGCTGCTTCTGGACGGCTGCAGGGCAGGAGAGTAACAGCGTAAAATACAACTTCACAACAGATTGCTGATAAAAGCAGCATGAAAACTAATGTTAGAAGCAGGAGTCATTGTCCTCACCGTTGGAAAAGAGGAGCTTGAGCAGAGCGAGGAGCCAAATACCGTCTCTGGCTTTGTGAAGACAAAACACTGTTAATCCTTTAATAGGGGTTTTCCTGCATGGATTTCCTGCATCTTCCAAAGAGGTTTTAGGCAGCACCAATATGACAAGAGTCGAGAATTTGAATAGAAATATCTATTATAACCCTCTGAAGCAGTTTCTGGGTGTTTCTGCTCCTGTCACATTTTTAATAGGCTCATTTTTTACATGAAGTCCTGCACCTCCATGGAAACAGCACTACCATGGATAGAAGAGAAGAGAACTCAGGAATGTCTTCTGTGCAGCAGCATGACAAAACTAGAGTCCTATAAATCGTAAATAAAGAAAAATCTACGGTTTCATTTGTTTGTTAATTTTACAAACAGGCTGGAATATTTTTTTTTGTATTTGCTCAAAGGTGCTGCGAATGCTGGGAAAAAACTGGTGACTCTACATATTAGACATTTTACTATTTCCATTTTTTATTTGTTTCCATGCTAAAAAGTCCCTGAATTTTTGTCACATTTGTCACAATTTTTGACGGCTGTGTCATTACTGGCATCATGGCTTTGTTAAAATGACATTAGCTGTGTAATTTAGAGGTAAGAACACCCAGAGGACTGGTCATCATCGACCTCCGAAGGTCACGTCCTGAGCAAGAAACAAGCCTCTTTCCGTGCCAGCATCCTCAGGACTTTTTCCAGAGGTGTGGTGGAGAATGTTCTGACATACTACATCTCAACATGGTGCTCCAGCTGCAGTCTGTCGGACAGAAAAGCCCTGCAGAAGATAGCTAGAGGAGCTGAGAGGGTCATTGGAGTTTCCCTCACCTCTGTCCAAGAACTCTTCCAGAGCTGCTGCAGGAGCAGGACACTGAACATTGTCAGCGACTCTTCACACCCTCTCCATAAACTGTTTGAACTGCTACCATCAGGCAAATGTTTCCGGCGCATTAAAGGAAGAACCTCCAGACTGATCAACAGCTTTATTCCACAAGAATACTGAACTGCTGATCCAGCTGTGCAAACACTTCTTTGTTTAAATTGCTTTAAGTTTTTGGATCCTGAAGAAATGCTCTCTCATCTTGCCTGTACTACTGTGTATGTACAGCAAAATGACAATAAACTTGATTTGATTTTGATTTGATCTGAATATATCTCTGGGACCTCCCGTCAGTCTGTAAGAACCAAGGACACCTTTTGGATGAGAGCTGAAACGTCTTAAGGACACGCAACAAAAAAAGAAGTCCAGTTCTTCTCAATTGAAACCTTTAAATGATCGTAAAAGTTTATTATAACCTGCTGTGTTTCCCATTAATGTTTCTATTGTGTCTTTGTGGGCTAACTTTGCATTTTCAACTCTGCTGGAGAGATTCAGGGAAAATGTGACGAGCAGAAAAGCACAGAAGTGTGGCTCCCCACGTGTTTCTGTGTGAAAAAACTGGAATGTTTTCAGCCTGATTTAAAGGAAACACACAAAGTCGCTGCAGCTTTTGTAGGAGAGGCCTGTTGCTAACTTTCATGTGATGAGTGCAGTGGCAATGGATGTTTATTTTTGACTCAGTTGCCGAGCAACAGAAGCTCCACCCACAAGCAGCCACGGGCCAGGCTGAGGACCACAAAAAGACCCCTAAAGCGGCCTCTGTTCAGTTGATCTCCCTCAAACTTGAGAATGTGCTTCCTCGGGTCACCAGCGACACACCCGCAC
>NW_007580248.1:39501-48964 GCF_000690725.1 Stegastes partitus | reverse complement strand
GCCCTGTGATAGACTGGTTACCTGTCCAGGTGAACCTGCCTTCACCCTGAGTCAGCTGGGATAGACTCCAGCCCCCCATGGCCCTAGTGAGGATTAAGGTATAGAGATGATGGATGAGGTTCCAGAGGCTTTCATATGTAGCAATAAACCAGTTATCAGCTCAAAATATCCCTTATTGCTCTTTTTCGGAAAAGTACTTGTCTTACTACCTAGTGAATCAACAGAATACAGCTTTAATAAAAACATTGACAGCTGCAGCTTTAATTGTGACAGTAAAGTCGATACAGGCAACATTTTGGCACCAAAAACATGACTCATGAAGACATTGATAGGTCCACACTGTATGGACCCTTCCTAAACAAGACTATTTCTGAGCAGCTTGGTCAGGATTGGTTTGATGGCAACTTTTCTATTTATTTAAATAATATTGAATTGAATCCTGTAGCTGTTCTCAGTCAACGGCACTAAATCACTGTTTTCCACCGCTTTTCCAGTTTGCAACAGTATCATCTGCCATTTTGTTTTGTGTGTGTTACTTTGATGTGGATAAATACTTATGCAGTCACTAATTTGACATAATTTTTTACATTTCTTGGTCAAAATCTGTTAAATTCTTATCCAAAATATCATGGTTTAATGCTGAAAAAGAAACCTTCCAAGGGAGGTGAAAACTTCTATAGGCACTGAACAGTAAACGCAGTTTTCTTTATAGTACTATCAGTTGTGTATACAGTTGTATTTATTGTACTCTATGTTTTGCAGGAATATTTATATTATCAGCTGCAATTGCAGGGTCATTTGTAGTACTATCAGCTGTATTTGCAGTGTTCATAATACCTCTAAATTGATTCGTGACAGCAGGACTGTAACTGAACAATCTGAAAACAGGCAGATATATCCACATCACTGAATCACAAGCTTAGCAAAAAAACTGTGAAAACATGAGTGAGACTCAGAAAACGGCAGGAGGAGAAACTATTTTAAAGCTCTGTCGTTTGTCATTTGAAGTTTCTGCAGGATCTAAACATTAAAATGACTTCCTGCAGCAGCAACACGTTCAGAGCATCTCAGACTCCTGCTGTGTGTTCACGAAGCATTAAATCATTCAAAACATGAAGGAATCGACACGGAGGATTAATGTTCATATTTACTGCTTTTCAGGATTTCTAGTTTAATAGAGCAACAGATTACTTCTGTGTGAAAACAAAACAAACAGTTAAATTCATCCTGAAAATCTCTAACAAAATGTCTGACTTATTCATGTCATTTCCAGCCAAAAGAAGATAAAATTTCACTAAAAATCATCTATTTTTGCAGGTTATTCACTGGTTTTAGATGCCTTCTGGTAACAGCGGTGGAGCTCAGTGTTTCAGTCTCCACAGTCAAAGTCCAGACGCAGTAAGCTTTTCCATAATTGAACAAATCAGCTCTATCCGGGCTGACTGTGATTCTGACCAATAAACTGGATGACTGACACTGAACTCTTTTAGACTGTTGAAATAATTTTCCAACAAGAAGCAGCATCTCTAAGCTAACAGCAAACACTGAGTTAACCCGGTTAGTTAACTTTACCTTGTTAAATTGATAAATTCAACAGTAAGACACACTGGTCACACAGACTTTTGATAATTAAAAATACTGACTCCACAATCCGTCTGTCAACTCTGGAGATTTATTCATGTCTCAGTGTGTTTTTATGATTAAGGCAGGAAGTACAGCCACAGGCACTGAGGGGGTGGGGCCTGGTGGGCAAAAGGGCGGGGCCCCAGCATCACAGCTTGGCCTTGTTCATGCGACCCATCAGTTTGTCAAGTTTGATGGCGAGCGTCATGTCGCCTTTGATCCGCAGCTTCCCCGACATGAAGGCCAACGTGGGCTTCAGGTTCCCTGAAACAGCACACACACACACACACACACACACACACACACACTGTTGTTACCATGGAAACAACTCTGAGCTCATGGGGTCTTTGGGCTTTCACCTCTCATGGTTGCCATGTCGATGGCTCACCTGAAAACATCTTGCTAAAGTCGCTTGAGTCCATTGTCATGACAACATCCGGTTTGACGGGCGGCTGGCCCTGCCCCGCGCTGCCGGAGCCGCTCTTCAAATCCAGGAACCAAACGCCACTGTGTTCACCTGATATCGACATAAACATGATCATTTTACAGACATGCCCACTGGACATCCATATATGGACATAAACAGGACCGTACTAGAGGCAAGTCAACAATGTACTATGACACACCCACAGGACATCCTTATATGGTCTGAGATCAAATATTACAGACATGCCCGCCAGACTCTTTAAGTAGTCCTAAACAGGATCGTATTACACACACACCCACAGGACATCTTTATATGGACATAAACAGGATCATATCACAGACACACCCACTGGACATCCTTAAATGGACATATGGTTGTCTTCCTAACACACTGCTGTTGTTGTTACCTGACAGGTCAAACTGGTAGATGCCTTGTGTTGCCTTGACAACGTCTTCATTGATGACCCCTTTGATGACGTCAAATGTGCTTTCTATTGGTCCACCGGATGCAAGTGTGGCTGAAGATGATGATGGTGCTTTGAAGGCTGGGGTTGCCCCTAGCAACCAGAAGAAAGACACCGGGGGGCACTAGTATTACTATTACCACCAGCTGTGTGTGTATGTGTTTATATATATATATATATATAGTAGTATTTATAGTATAGTAGTATTTATAAAGCAAAGCAGTATTTGTAGTACTATCAGCTGTGTGTATAGCAGTAGTTATGTGTAGGAATGTTTGTAGTATTTACCGTGTTGCTCCATCTGCTGAGCCAGTGACTCTGGTGCTTCATCAAGGAAGAAGTCTGGCAGCAGGGGGTGACCTATCGATGAATCACAGACCACCATGAGCACCACATGACAGTGCATGAGAACGGCAGACTATAACAGACTGTAGCTAGGTTAGCATTAGCTCAGTTGGTATGCAGTCACCTGGTTGGACGGCATACTGATCAAAGTCTTTGAGTCCCTCCTGTTTGAGGACGTCCTCGTCCACCAGGAAATGACCCGTGTAGTTCTTTGGCTGGGAGAGGATGACATAGGCGGCGTCCGCAATGATGTCAGCTGTACGACACTGTTTCCCGATGTCTGATCCGCCCAACATGTCCATGGCAGCTGTCTGGATTGCTGCAGCAACAACACACAGGGAGAGCGGGGTTTGAATCACATTAGCATAATGGTAGCATGCTGGTCTACTATATGAGTCAATGAGGAGTCTGGTAGCAGGCTAACAGTTAGCAACTGACCAGTTTTGGGCCAGAGGGCGTTGACAGCAATTTGACCTCTGAACTCTTCAGCCATTCCCAGGACGCACATGGACATGCCGTACTTAGCCATTGTGTATGCTAAAAAACAAAAGGCAGATTGTCATTGCTGCACAGGTGCATGATGGGACACTGGATCACTACAGCTACCTGTGTGGTTCTTGAACCAGACGGGATTCAGGTTGAGCGGCGGCGACAGGTTCAGGATGTGAGGACTGCGACTCTTCAGCAAGTGAGGGATGACCAGCTTCGACCTGAACACAGACGCTGCTTAACCACAGCTGCTACATGTATCCACGCACATGTTACTCAACACATATATGCACTGTGGTTTCATATCTGTGGTGCCGTGTGTCTATTGTAACATGTTGGCAACACATATGTGCTCAGCGTCATACGTCAGGTATGTTCCTCTCAGGTTGATTCCAAGCATCAAGTCGACCTTTTTCATCGGCGTCTCCAGAGTTCCCGTCAGACTGATGGCGCTGGCATTGTTCACCAGGATGTCGATACCTGCCAATCAGAAAAGAATTGTAATGATGTCACGCTCCTGTCATAAGTCTGACCAGGAAGAGGAAAGTCTGGTCGCTGCTTCACCTCCAAATGTGTCGACGGCTTTCCTAACAGCTTCTCCAATCTGCTGCTCATCTCGAATGTCGACGACACACGGCAACGCTCTGCCACCGGCCGCCTCCACTGCAACACACACACACACACACACACACACACACACACACACACACACACACACACACACACACACACACACACACACACAATTGTGACTAATTTTGTAGAAACTGTGAGTCCTTGTGGTTGTGCTGTGTCGAGCAGTCTCTCATATCGTCACACTGATCACAGCTCCATTCACTTTGGCTGCTTTGTGATTGTCCATCAGAGGAAATATTCTGCTGTTCGACTGAGAAATGACGCCATTACTGAGGGCAGATACAGGTCAGAATGATCTGACATGTATCGTCATACTGCGTAGTGCTGCACTCGCTGCTGTTGTGTACTTTATTTTAACAGTTAGCCTGTTAGCTGCTCACCCTCCTGAGCCGCGGTGTAGATGGTTCCTGGCAGTTTGGGGTGGGGTTCGGCGGTCTTGGCAGCGATCACGACATTGGCTCCATCTCTTGCAGCTTTCAGAGCAATGGCTTTACCGATGCCTCGGCTCGCTCCGGTGATGAAGAGTGTGCAGCCGGCTAGTTTCCTGAAACATGTACACACAGAGACGGCACAGTTAGCTAACATGCTGTTTGATAATTCTCAGACACACCGTGAAGCCATTTTCAGGGTTGACTATCTCCAGAACTCCCACAGACGTGAGACTTGGGGAGGACACGGACGGTGGAGTGTCCGACAGATGCAGCATCAGCCTGTGGTTGAACTTCCACATGAAGGCAACATGAAGCAGCAACTTTGAACAGATAATGACAATATTTAGACCCGAACGAACGCCATCTCTAACCTTTACAGGTAAGACATGTTTCTGGGGCGGAAATCAGTATTTCCACTCATGAAAGAATCAGTAAGCCCACTGACATGTGCAGTATTGTGATTTCCAGGAGTCTGGACAGTCTGAACTAGTACTTACATTTTTTAATTTCTTTTTCTTTCTTTCTTTTTTTTATAACTGATATTTCTTAAATGTTTGCAATGTCCTCTTTGCTGCTGTAACAATGCAAATTTTCCCACCATGGGATAGTAAAGGTTTACTGTATTGTATGAAAATTCTCAGGATTTCGCCAAAATATTTTACAGAACTTAAATTTTTGACTACAGATAACATTAATAAAGACTGAACCAAAAT
Organism: Stegastes partitus; assembly: GCF_000690725.1. NCBI lineage: Eukaryota > Metazoa > Chordata > Actinopteri > Pomacentridae > Stegastes > Stegastes partitus. Next base: position 43,837 of record NW_007580248.1, on the reverse strand, counting down.
CATGACTGACACAAAAAGAAAATCTTAACAGTGTTAACTTTATCCTACCTTTAAGATTTTTGTTTTATTGTTGTTTTTATTTTCCCCCAAAAACAGATTTGGTTTATTTACAGATAGAAAATGTTTGTTCGATTTAATAAACTTCCGTTTTTCATAATAAAAGCCTCCACAAAGCCGACAACAGTGCGCTCTTACTTTGGAGGTGCACTCTGTGTCTGATCGGTAGCTTGACTAAATCTTAACTTTTCTCTTAAAATTAATTTGACAAAAATTCAACAACACACACAGCCGGCGGGTAAATCCAGCACTTTAATGGCAGATCTTCCCGCCACAGGTAGAAATGATGAAACCTGGGATAATAAGGGCAGGACGTGTTGTTAGCCTGCGAGCTAACTGACGGCTAACTAAGTCTAACAGTAATATTTAATATGTGTCTGTACATGGTCACGTGGGAATAATAAGAACAACAGGGACAGATTTGGTCTGAACTTAGAGTGAAAAGTTAAAAATGCCCCCTCCTGATACACTGGGGGGCGGAATATGCACCCCCTCTATTTCTGACCCCAAAGGACTTAAAGCCACCAAATTCACAACATTTATTGATGATCATGGTCTGAGCATGATCTGAAAAGTTAAAACTGCTGAGACCAACAGAGACAGATTTACTGGGGGCGACCCCATTGCCAGAATATGCCCCTCAGGAGGGGGGCATTTTTAACTTTTCACAGTAAGCTCAGACCAAATCTGTCCCTGTTGTTCTTGTTATTCCCACGTGACCATGGACAGACACATATTAAATATTACTGTTAGACTTGTTTTATGTCCATCTACAGGTGACTGGCTGTCACTGCGGGGGCACAGCACCGGCCGAGTGCTGCTGTCGCCGAACTCCCATTGAAATATCTGCCGATTTGAAGTATTGTTCCAGAGGTGACAGGAAACGAGGATTAGAACCAAACTGCCAACAGTTTCTGAAACTCATGCTTATCAGAGTTAATTCGGCTCGATTATCGTCTAAGTGTGAACGTGTTTATTTTTATAACATTTATTTTCATGAACCTGCTCTCTTCACTACAATCACCGTATTGTCTTCAGTATGTTCCGGTTTGAACTGCATTCTCCGAAACCGTCCAGGAGGCATCCATGGGTGTTCTGAGCTGAGTTCTGAGTAGAGGACAAAGCTCACCAGAGCAGCTGTCACCGAACTCAGTGTAAATAATGTTCAACTCGAAAATGCTTTGCTAACAGGTCTCAGGAATGAGAGAAGAAACAGCTGCACCTGGTTTCTACAAGACGGAGCTTCACTATTCTATTCGGCTGCCGTAAAATCTCAACCTGAGACGGTGGGATTCGTTAAAACCTCAATTTCTATCGATGTACGTCCAGTTTGCATCGACCGCCAGGACTTTATTCAGCGGTCTTTTCGAACGGAGTTCTGTGGGAAGAAACAAAGACGACTTCTCACCCCGTGTTCTGCAGCATGGTGGCTCTCAGGTGAGTGAGCAGGTGAGGAACAGATCACAGGTAGTGCAGCAAATATCTGTTCTTGCAGCAGGTCGTCTTCTCCACCTTTCACCTACTTACAACCCAGGATCCTCCAGCAGGATGTCACGCTGCAGCCACTTCCGGTCTGCAGCGAAGATTTTCACAGATCGACGAGATGTCGAACGGATGGATTACATCTGTGATCCTCACAGTGTGACCAAAGAATGTATTGTGATGTATTGTAAGGTGATGCCTGCGCGGTGGAGCAGTGGGTCACTCTGGGGGTCACTCTGGGGGCTTCAGCCCGATGCCCTCCAGAGGAAGAAGGGGATGGACGGATCATGTCATGGGTTTCTGGACTAAAGTGTGTAAAACAAGAATTGTTCAAAGTACACCGTATTCTTTTGTAAAGTTCTGAGTATTCTTCTAGAGCATGAGCTGCAGTATTGTTTAAGGACTGTGCTTTGCATTGGTGGAAATGCTCTGACAGTGTATTTATAGCATGTTTACTGCAGAACGCACTCAGTCAAGTTTGCAACTGTTATCAAGCATATTTGTAATGAATATGTTCATTCCTCCACTGCATTTAAGTTTTACTTAAGCGCATAAAAGTCCACTTTAATTCAACATATTTTGTAAAACAGTCAAACAATAGATTGAAACCATCATTTCAGTTCAGCTTATTTAGAGCGCACATTGATGAACAGTGACACTGACATTAAATATGGGCACTGGACAGGTATAGTGATAAAATGATGTCCGCCATATCCTTTTATTTTCTTTTACTCAAATTTAAACTTAATGAAATCTATGGCATCTTTATTTGACAGTAGTATTGTTTTTGATCTGAATATTGCTCTTGTACCTGTTAAATCTTATTAAGCGTGTCTTTATAACATCTTTTATTTTGTCTCTTTCATTTTTTCGCATCAGCTTTCAAATAAGTACAAACAGGTATTTTCACATTAGTTGTATTTTACCTCTTTGGTTTATCAGTTGTGTGTTTTTATGTTGCATTTCAAATCTGAATAACATTTATTTGATTTTATCTGATTTATTTTATTGTACTAATTATCTTTGTTACACCTGTGTTTACGTCTTTAGTATCTTTATTTCAGTTCATGTTTTGTTTTAATTTTTGTTGCATTTTAAGTCTTGATTTCTTGAAGCTTTTTATTCATTTTAGAGTGTTTATGTTGAGGCGTGTCCTCCAGCCGCCATGTTCTGCCGTGACGTCACCAAACAGGAAGTGATCTCGTCGCTGGTGGCTGCGGAGGCTCGCGGACAGAAACGCTCTTCTCCTTCTGCTCCTCTTCCTCCTCGCGGAACATGGACGGGTAAGCGCAGGAAACCCTCCCGAACCTTTCCCGAACCCTCCCGAACCCCTGCCGAACATTCCCGCCTCTGTTTTCCCTCCTTGCTTCCTCCGTCTCGTTTCCTTGGTGACTGAATCGCACCTGCGCGAGCCTCCGCCGCCCCCTCCCCGCCTGTTCGTCGTCGTCGTCGTCGTTGTTGTTGTTGTTGTTGTTGTCTATTTATTTGCAGAAACGGTCCTGCTTCTGGCGCGCCGTTCGTCGCTCATATTTATGCGTGTGTTGCAGCTGAAAGTGTCGCGAGCGAATAGCGCAGCGGCGCCTTTGATTGGCTGAAATCTCGCGATAGTTGTGTGTTCACCTCCAGCGCACACCTCAAGCCATCGCTTTGATTTTCTCTGAATTTGTTCGAGTGTTCGTCTATAAATGTCCAGATGTGGACAGCAGGAATGGTCCCTACGCATATCTCCCTGTGACCAATAATCAATCAAAACAAATCGATTCCGATCCAATCCTTGTGATTACCATGACACCAAAGCTGCTCCAGTTTCTTTGAAGAAACAGTGAAAGTGTCCTGATGACTGATGGCATGGAAACAGGACTGATCAATAAGTGATCGATGGTCTGAGCTGCAGGTGAAACAGAGAAAATGACTTTAATCCAGAAACATTTACAGACCTGATCTGAAGTCACATCAGTGTAAACAGCTGTCCCATCTGGTCGTCAGTCGCCATCAGTCATTCTAGTCCCGGCTGATCAGCTGTCACCTGAGTCTGCAGCCGTTTATTTCATCTGTCAGGCTTCTTCACTGAATGTCTTCTGGTTAACAGTGACCTGAACATCTTTGGACTAAACTCGACTTTTGAGGAAACTCGATCCACATGTTCACCGCTGCCTGGTGCTTTAGAGACATGCAGCTGATTGGTTCATCCAGAAAATAATCCATAGTTGCAGCTTTCATCCAGACGCCTTGTTTTGTTCCATCGGGTCACCGACAGACGTCTGTCAGAGTAATCAGTGAGGCGATTGATCAATGAAACAATCAATGAGTCGACTGGTAGTTGTGAGGTTTGATATCAGTGTCTGTGTGCAGGAATCAGAGCTGCATTCTGTCGGCTGCTCTGCGAACATGAGCTCCTCCCACCTGTCCACAGGTGAGTCCTGTTTGTCTGCGTGAACATCCACAGTCACTGAGCTCTTCACTTACATGTGCTTCTGTTGCAGTGGATGGCACTGATAGGCTGTGTGTGTCTGAGCGTGCTCAGTGCGTCCCGTCTCGGGTCCTTCACCTGCGTCAGCTTCCTGCTGACGTCTCTGAACAAGAAGTGCTCGCTTTAGCGCTTCCCTTCGGCCGAGTTAGTCAGCTGATTACGCTGAAGGCCAAGAACCAGGTAACAGCTAACTGCTAAAAGCCCAGAGCTAACACATAACTGCTAGCAGCTAGCTGCTAACATGTATCTGCTAACAGCCAAGTGCAAACACATAGTAGCTAACATGTATCTGCTAACAGCCAAGTGCATACACATAGTAGCTAACAC
>NW_007580248.1:35545-38308 GCF_000690725.1 Stegastes partitus | reverse complement strand
TATCTGCTTACAGCCAAGCGCTAACATATTGCAGCTAACACATACCTGTAACAGCCAGCTGCAGACACATATCTGCTAATAGCCAAGCGCTAACACATATCTGTGAAAAGCTAACTGCTAACACATAGCATGTAACAGATGTTTGCTAAATGCGAACAGCTAAAAGTTACCAGCCATTTCATTATTTTTGTGGCTGATTTCTCTTTTCAGGCATTCTTAGAAATGGCATCGGAGGAAGCGGCTGTTACCATGGTGAACTACTACACCTCGGCCACGCCCACCGTCAGGAATCAGCCAATCTTCATTCAGTTCTCCACCCACCGTGAGCTCAAGACCGACAACCTGACCAATCAGGTGAGGAGCAGCAGCTGTTGTTGTTGAGTAAAGTTCTACATGTAACTGCTCCCTTAAACCCTGTTTGTTTGTTGACAGAGAGCTCAGTCGGCGCTGCAGGCCATCAGCGCAGCAGCAGTGCATTCTGGGAGCATAGTGTCCGGAGGGGAGGGGCGTGGCTTCGCTCCGGGTCAAAGTCCAGTCCTAAGGATCATCGTGGAGAACTTATTTTACCCGGTGACCCTGGAGGTCCTGCAGCAGGTCAGTGTTTACTGCTGTATTGTTGTTGTTTATCAGGGTTTATTGGTTGTTTGTGTTGTTAATAAAGTTTACTGTGTCTCCATCAGATCTTCAGTAAGTTCGGCTCCGTGTTGAAGATCATCACCTTCACCAGAAATAATCAGTTTCAGGCTCTGCTGCAGTTCAGTGACGCCGTGCACGCTCAGCACGCCAAGGCTGTGAGTCACGTGCACGCTCTCACTCACACAAACACGACACAGCAGCAGTGCGCCGGCCACACCGTAGCTTCACCACATCGTACCTCCGTAGGCATATTTGCTGCATCGTTTGTCAGGAGAGCAGCTCTTTACAGCCTCTCTGTTGGAAGTTCAGGCTCCTCAGCAGAGCGTCCAAGCAGCCAGCGGGGCTGCAGACGGAGCTGCTCCTGGCCCGCCGCCATCAGGAGGAGCCGCTGGACGCCTGCTGATCCATAGACGCATGTAAACAACTTCATTTAACAAGTGCACATGTACAAACAGCACGGCGGAGGACTAGACGGCAATGACAAAGGTGCATCCAGTCCAGTCAGGTTCATGGCCACACACAGCGGTGCAGGCAGGATGAGAGCGCGTCGCTTCAGGACCAGGTCATTAGTGCGTTTTGTGGAATGAACGTCTGGGATAGACAAGACACTAAACGTTCACTCTCGCTGCCTCCATCACCATGGCAACCCATGTGCATCTTAAAGAAGTGCATAAGAAATGAAGAAAGCCGGATGAATGACACATGTAGAGTGAGAAGAGCCAAACAGCAGGGCTTGTGCTCTACATCCTCGTCTTCAGTCCTGCTCACTGGCTCGAATGCACTTTTGTTCTTCATAACCTTGATGGTTTTGACATGTAAAAGAAATTGGTTGTGAAACACAGTCAGGCGAGGTTTTGCCTCCAGGAGTTTTGATTTATGAACAAATAAATGAACCAAGGGTCAGATATGAGGAACCAGGGAGCCGTTGCTGTTGCAGGCCATTATTAGTCCAAAATGACGTCCTTTGGGAGGACGTTATTAAGATGAGGAGCCTTTGGAAAGAGCCGACCATGAACGTCCAGCCAGAACGCTTCATCGGAGAAACAAACGATCAGAGTTTCATCCCAAAACACACAATGATTAGTGTTGATACCTAATCTGAGTCTTGACAAGGCACTGGGTGGGTTCACACCGTTTAGGGTCTTAAAGTTTGGTTTTTAGCTTTGGGAGGTAACTTTAAGAATTTAGATCCTAATTTTGGAATAGATCTTTGAGAAAATCAATCCAAGGTTGAATTTACGGGCAGTGATGCATAATCGTGATGTGATGTTTCTGCCGTTCCACAGTCATCTGCTGTTTGGGGTCTTTTCCGGGTTTGGGGATCGATGTTCTGAGGCCTGGTTTCGTAGTGGAGGGGAAAGTCAGGCTGTCAACCGCTTCTGCCAACATTAGTGAGAAGAGTTCAGCCAAAAGATCCCAAAACGTTGATGAAAGTTGTCTGTAAGGCCGCCACAGCCCGGAGGTCCGTCTGAGGCCAAACCCCAGCATCAGTGTGTGATCCACGGGAAAGGCTGAGGAACATAGTTTGTCATGAAAGAAAACTCTCCTCTGGGTCGGCGGTCGTGTGGTCATGAACAAGCAGGCCTCGGTAGAGTTTCTCTCTGCCTTCTCTTCTCTAGTGGACAGACGTGAGCTGAGCTGTTCCCCCTTCTTCAGGCCATGTAGCTCTGGACCTGCCGTCAGCTGTTCCTAGAGTCCATCAAGTCTGCTTTGCAGCAGTTGTATTTTTGGTTTATCGTTGTCTGACTGTGATGCTTTACTACATAAGTTGTTTATTTCTTTGATGTTCATTTCAGAAATGTTATTGTTTTTGTTAAGTATTTTTCCCAAAGTTAACGGAGTTACCGTATCTTAAATTTTAGAACTTCCCATTTGGAGATATCAGATGTGGTCGAGTCGTCATTCCTGACATTAGTAATTATGGCTTTAATACCATCACAGAAGGGATGAGATTTAATAAGCTGAATTACATTTCCAGTAACCTTTGTTTCTGCTGGAGGGGCTTTATGACGGAGGGATGTGTGAGAGGAGCTGCTGCTGCTGCACAGCATCCAGAAACACAACTAAATATATCAGATGGAAGGAGCCAAAAGTCTGTTCTTTGGTTTAAACCACAGGCTGCAGGTG
>NW_007580248.1:16691-29065 GCF_000690725.1 Stegastes partitus | reverse complement strand
TTAGAGGTCGTTGGGGTTGGTCAGAGAAACAGCTGACAGTTTATCGAGTGTTTATTTGAATTTACATATTGTATGTGTGGAGTTTCCGATGAAGACGACTAAATCTAGTGATGGACTCATTTGAAGCTTCAGGCTGAGCCTAAGGATCGGAACGTGGACTTTACAGACGGATGGAAACTTTAGTGATTCAACATAAACAGCAGTTGGGTCTAAACCATTCCTGCCATGTTTGTTCAGTGTTTACGTTTCTGTAGACGTCATTTTAGAAACGTGTTCAAATGAAGTTTAACATGTAAAACATTTCTTTAGATTATAAATAAAAGACAGTGTTTCCAGTTTTTAAATGAAAAGGTTACATTTGAAAACATTTCTCAGTTTTTTTGAAAAATCTTTTTATTTTTGTTCAGTTTTGATATTTTTCTGTTTAAACGTTTATTTCTGTCGCTCTTTCCTCCGGCAGCGATGAGTCACCTGAACGGGCAGCGTCTCCATGGCAACGTGATCCGGGTGACGCTGTCCAAACACCCGGTGGTGCAGCTGCCTCGCGGGGGGGCGGGGCAAGAGGAGCAGACGCTGACTCGGGACTTTTCAGGCTCCGCCCTCCACCGCTTCAAAAAGCCCGGATCCAAAAACTTCAACAACATCTTCCCTCCGTCGGCGACGCTGCACCTGTCCAACATCCCGTAATGCTCGCCGCTCGCTGCACGTTCCACCTCACAGTCCGCCCTCGCCGACTGGACCGGCTTCACCGTTAATGTCTTTCTCATTCTTGTGTCTTCGTCTCTCAGCTCCTCGGTCAGTGAGGAGGTGCTGAAGGATCTGTTCTCCTCCAGTGGATTTACAGTAAAAGCCTTCAAGTTTTTCCAGTAAGTAAAACACAAAACCTCAACAGGTGTCTCATGGTCACAGCAGGAAAACACAACACTGTGAAACTGAATTAGTGCTGAGCAGAAGTCTACATCCGCCGTATAAAAGACATAAAACCTTCTCTTTCATGCTGTCTGACATTAAATCAGACTGAACGTTTCCTGTTTCAGGTCAGTCAGGATCACCAACATTATTTCTATTTGCCAGAACAATGAGAGAGAGTCAGAAGTTCACCTACACTCAGATCACTTCAGACTATGTGGGAACGCCCAGATGATGAAGTTTCTGTTTTATACTACTTACCGGGCCGCTGCCAGAGCTCACCCGGTTGAGCTGGCGTCCCATGTTCAGGGCTGAAGTCCCCGACGCGGAGGTCGTGGGTTCGAGTCCGGCTCATGACCCTTCGCTGCAGGTCTTCCCCCGTTCTTCTCCCCCACTTTCCTGTCCCTCTCTCCGTCTGTCCTCGCTAACGAAGCCATTAAAAGGCCCAAAAACTACTTATTAACATGCATCGACTTATAAAAAAAATAGAAATTGTCTCATGAAAAGTATTTTCTGTTCCACCTTTTAAACTATTTCTTTTTTTAAAAATTCATTTTACTTTTTTGAATAAAAATCAAATAATGTTTTATTTTATTTTCAATGTTAAAACTTTTTGATTTAAAAACTAAAACTTTGTGTTGATGTTAAACATTAACATCCACTTCCTGTTTTGCAAGTTTAACTCTGAGAGCCAACATGGCCGCCTCAGGTGTTTGATGATGTCGCTGTGATGTCACAGGAAGGACAGGAAGATGGCGCTGATGCAGCTGGCGTCGGTGGAGGAGGCCATCGAGGCGCTGATCGTGCTGCACGACCACCAGCTGGACCACAACCAGCACCTCCGGGTCTCCTTCTCCAAGTCCACCATCTGACCTCTGACCTCAGCGGCCCACCAGCCAATCAGATTTCAGGGCTTCTGATTGGCCCATGGAGAGGGACAGACAGACCAATGGGAGCGCCCCAACACACCTATGATCTCTCTGTGCCTACAAACAGCCTGACATCACGGGGGCGGGTGATGTCACTAGCAGGGGTAGTCGCCACGGTTACAGAGCACATTCCTGAGCAGCAGAGCATTGTGGGTAACGGAGTCCACCGAGGAGCCGACGTGAGTCCAACCTTTAGTGTGTAAATGTCAGATTAATGTGATGCAGAAAACCAATCAGGACCAGTTTGTTTTACTGACGCTCAGCCTGCCTTCTGTCAGAAGAAGCCGCTGCTCCTCATCTCCTCGCCAGAGACACACCAAACGGTTTCTTCTGCAAAGTTTTAACAGATTTGCTTGATTTAAAATTGGTTCTATTTGTTCTTGTTTCAGTTTTAAACGTTCTTCCTGTTTACTGTGTTGGTTTTCACAAACTCCCACGTTGTTATTTTGGATGTTCAGCCGCTCCCTGCTCACGCTCCCACCTGATCAGGTGGACCTATCATCATCATCATCATCATCATTATTACTGTTTTAGGATCTAGCTGGCTGCAGTCTCAGCCTCCTTCTGTGCCTTATTTTTCTGAATTTTTCTGCTGGGTTTTTGATTTTTTTACCGGTGTTCAGGTGCCGTGTCGGTGGCGGGTCGTGTTCATCTGTCTTTGGGTTGTTTTGTAGAAGTTTTTCACTCGGTTACACATGTTGTTTCTGTCATACGTCGTGTTGTTGGTGTACATTCTGGGAGGGTTTTTTAATCATGAATGTATTTATATCGTACAACATGTAACAGGTAAAGCTTTCGACGTCCCGCCCACCTGTCGTACCTGTGAGTGTGTGTATTTATATGTGTGTATATACAAATATATACGTGTGTGTTAAGCTGAGCTGTGATTGGTTGAGCTTCAAACTGTCCCACCTTCTTGGTTTCTATAAAAAATATTTAATTCAGTTCAACTCATGTTTTTTTTTATGATTTTCTCTGTTAAAAGTCGAGCTGATGTGTTTACGTTCATTTTCTGTTCAGAGTTTTGATAGATTTTTTGTTAAAACAGGAAAAAAGCCACAAAAAACAGGAGCTGCCGATTTCCAGTTTGCCTTCCGTCCTCCGACCGGAGCGCGTTCACTTGGTTTACTGGGATGTTTGTTGCCATGAAACAGCCTCAAATCAGAAACAAACCCAGCTCGAGACTTTTTATTTTACGGTTTATCCAACAAACACATTCAGTTCCAGTTTTCATTGTTTAGTTTATTTTTGCAGCTGGAAAGCTGTTTGTAACTCCAAATATCTGTTAAAACTTATTAAAGCAGAAAGTTGAGATTTTAAAAAAAGGAGTGAAGTCAAACCAAAGTCTGTGTGCCTTTCGATTGGACCAACTCCCGTTACCGCAACATTCCTGTTTGAGCGGCTTCCAGACGGTTTTCTACGTGTTTAAAGTCACGACTCGTGTTTGTGCTGTGATCTGCTGCAAACACGGTTTTTGTGTTTTCATGTCAACACACGTTAAAAAAATTGTTTCACATGAAGTTTTTAACTGAGTTCAGTTTCTGTTCAGACCTGATGTGACAGCACCTTCCATCCTCATGTAGCCCCGCCCTGCAAACAGCTAGCCCCGCCTCCCGCATCAGACCACACCCCCTGTAGTGAGTAATCAAAACCATAGACTGTATAAAGATGGACGTAGCAACCGGCCCTGAAAAATGAAGCCAACCCGGAAGTGTCAGAAACCTNAACACGATGCAGAGCCTTGTGTTCAGTTTGTGAGTAAAACCTGAGGCTCTGGTCACCAACACGTCGTCCTGGTGTCGTCAGCGTCCTGAACTCTGTAGAGTTTACCTGTCAGTGATCTCATGGTAGTTTATCATAGTGATTAGTTCTAAACTACAGCATATATGTGACATAAAGCTTCTTCATTTGTTGTGGTTTTCTCCTCTAAGAACAGAAAAACTCAATAAAAACATACCGATGAGAGAGCCATTACGGTACTGTGGATGAAGAAGTCCATATCTGGTGTGACAGACAGTGATGTCAGTGGTGCTGTTGTGTTTCAGTCTCTGGACGGTCAGAACATCTACAACGGCTGCTGCACGCTGAGGATCGACTTCTCCAAACTGAGCGCGCTCAACGTCAAGTACAACAACGACAAGAGCCGCGACTTCACCAGAGCCGACCTGCCGACCGGCGAGCTGGAGCCGGCCGCCGCCTTCGGTAGGTGCCGACGCTGATTAATGTCAGTTAGTGAATCAGAGCTCGTTAAAGGCGGAGCTCATGACCCACCTGTGTGTTTCAGGTGTAGCCCTGCCTCCGTATGGAGCAGCAGCGTTCCCGCCCAGCTTCCAGCATCACACAGGTGAGGCACAGACACAGAAGAACCCTGACAGCTGCTGTTCTTCCTCAGCGCTGTTCCATGTTGAGCAAACCCGTAGAGCTTCTGCTCTATCTCGTGCTAAAGCCTCCTGGGTGTGTTGCTTCTCAGGTCTGTCCATGGCGGCGGTGCCCAGCTCGCTGGTGTCACCTCCTCGCGTCTCGCTGCAGGTGGCGCCCCCTGCTGTCCACTCGGTGCTGCTGGTGTCCAACCTGAACCCAGAGGTTAGACGTCGCTCATACTGTCACACAGCTAGCGGCCAATCAGAGCGCAGCACTCTGAGCTAACTTTATTGACACTGTTTGTGTTTGCAGAGCGTCTCACCTCACTGCCTCTTCATCCTGTTCGGTAAGAAGGAATCACACAGAGCGCCGCTGCTCCTCCAGATGTCTGTCTGTCTGTCTGTCTGGTTGGAGGCTGGTGGTTGATCCTCTTACATCTTGTGTGTGTTCAGGTGTTTACGGCGACGTTCAGAGGGTGAAGATCCTCTTCAATAAGAAGGAAAACGCTCTGGTTCAGATGAGCGACGCCACTCAGGCTCAACTCGGTCTGGAGCACATTTACTCTGCTCTTTATTGATAGTTGTTGCAGCCGCACTAAAGGACTTGAGCAGAAGCTGTAAAACTGGTTTGAGTCTTCCTTCCTTCTCTTCAACCGGTTCCTCAGGCGCTGACACATGCTTCACTTCTTCCTTTAGCGTGAACTAATCCTGTTGTCTTCTGTGTTCGCGCTGCAGCAGCCTTTGANGAAGTGTCAGAAACCTGCAGCATCACTACGTCCACTAGCTGCTGGTCCACAAAGCCCTGGCTCCCATAGACTGGAACTGGAAAAGAAGTGATCACAGATCATGAAATACTGCATTCCTACAGCTCAGGATTTTGTTCTTATTAGTTTTCATGGTCAAATCCAGAGATCAGGTGGTCAATCTGAAAATAAATCAGGACTGAATTTTTTTAAAATTGTCAACATGTTGCGGGCAAGGGGCGTGGCTGGCTTGATTGACAGTCGGCAGCGACCATACAGAGGAAGCGAGCAGAAGGCGGTAAAATGTGGGCGGGGCAGAGGGCCCGCCTCTCAATCCGTCTGACCAATCGCTGCTCCTATGGCTCCGCCCCCCTCCCACGATTTTTGCATCACTGGCTCCAAAAATCCAAGATGTCAACCAGGAAGTAGCAAAACCCTGGCTTCATGTTCTCAGTGCAGAAACCAACGGGTGACGTCATGGTAGCTACGTCCATCTGTTATACAGTCTGTGATCAAAACCAAAGAACTCTAGCTCATTAGAGACACTTCCAGCTCCGGAGCTCCGCCCACTCTGGACGTCCCAGCATGTGTTTCATCGGTGAGCCGCGGTTTGTCACAGATAAAGTTTGTGAGTTAGACAATGTGCAGGAGCCATGAAATGCTTTGTCCGAGATGCCATTAACTACACAAGAAACGTTTTATTTTTTATTATTTTGTTTATTAAAACCTGGATCCGACATGTCCACAGACGTTAAACTGGAAACATGGAGACTCCACATACTGGAGATATTTAACTAGTTTGTGTTATATACAGACTCTGGTTTGAGTAAACAGTTTATTTTTCTAAGTGAGACGTGTAAAATGAAGCCATTTTGTTAAAATGTCATGATTTCAACCTTAGATTTGATCTGTTTTCCCCACAACAAGCTGCACGACTAGTTTAAGGACGGTCAGAAAGTCCAAAATATTTTTACAGTTTGCAGCTGATAGATGGTGTAATTTAGCTTCTTCTTTTTTTTGTTTTTAAAGATACCGTGCTCCAGAGGGCTAACAAATCAAAAGGACAGTCATAATACTTTCAGGACAAACACTGTCATGAATCTGATGTATGGCAGATGCTGCTGGAGACAGACGAAGACGAAGCAGCACAGCGGTGGATGCTACGTAGCACACCAGCGCCACAGCCACTCGCCAAACAGGAATTTAACATAAAATCAGTCGAACAGCTTCTTCAGTGAACGTTTTCTGGTTTCTTTCCTCCTCTATCAGTAAGCTGAACATCTTTGGACTAAACGAGATGTTTGAGGAAACTCTGATCCACGTTTTCACCTTTTTCTGACGTCTGATGAAGTCATCCAGAAAACACTCACAGCCACAGTTTCAGCTTCAGTTAGAAATAAAACCGCCTCTGAACCTCGACAGAACACAGCGGCTGACGTTAGCTTACGTTTTAACAGGTAGCAGCCGGCCGCAGGAAGCTAATGTTTGCTAACATCAAACGCTAGCTTGGCCACTAACAAACATGAGGTAGCTTTAGCTAACATTAGCGAGCTTTAGTGACTGTTAGCTCGTATCGGTGGACGAGCAGCAGCTGTCTGATTCTCATCTCTTTCAACAAAAGGTCAAACATTTGTCTAAACTGAGTTTGTTGTCAACATGTGAAACTTCTCGTGATGTGTGAAGACATGAAAACATATTTTAAATTATTAAACAAATTATGGCTCCTGTTCAGATTCTTGTTTTACGGTTTAATTTTATTTTAACTGCATAAAACTGACAAATTACTTTTTCTTCCACATGAATTGACGTCTGAATTGTTTTCTACCTGAATGTATTTAGCGAATGTAAAGTAGTCGTGGTGCATTGTGGGAGCGGGAGGGGGGAGGGGGGTTGTTCTGTGCTCGACTCAGAAACTAATAAAGTTTGTTGAGTTTTTATTTATTCTGAAAGTGACAGAAAGTTGTAGCATGAATCACTGAATAAATAAAGAAATCTGACAACGATCGCTGTGCTTTACTTCCACAAGCTCCGCCCACCGCATGTCCTCCCAGCCAATCACAGAGCTCCCAACAAACCACTCCCACACATTGAAGTTCAGCTTTACAAGGATAAAACTTTATTGTTCCTGTGTTGACACAATCCTCAACTGTGATTGGTCGGATTGCGGACTACAGCTGATCATGTCTTTAAAAAAAAACATCGACAATAAACAAATAAGAATCCTACTAATCCGATTGGACGATGACGGGGGCTCGTCCGACAGCCAGCTGATGTCATCAACCAAACCCCGAGTGGCTACGCTAACAGCTAACAGTGAAGCAAAACAGCTTTATGAAACCTGTGATCACACACACACAGAGACACACACACACACACACACACACACACACACACACACACACACACAGTGTTCAGACTGCAGAAATGTCGAGTTGTGTTTTTGGTCCCGTGTTTGATATTCGGTGAAATGTTTCGACCGTTTTGCGTCAGAATACTGGATTAAAAACATTCTGATCAACCAACATTCTCTGCTCTCATTGGCCAGGTGTGTTTTCTTCTTCCTCGTTCTCCGTGGCGACTTCGATCAGTTTTACTTTGAGCAGTGTTCAGTGAAGAACAAACACAGAGATGGTTTTCTGACTAGGATTCTGAATCACAGCTCAGATCCTGGAGACGTTCGCGGTCCTCTGACTCGTTACTCGTTCCACTTCTACGACTACAGATGGGACTTTGTGTTCCTGTAAAGGAGTTCTGGATAAAACGACTGCTGACCCGACAAAGATGCCGGTTTAGTATTTATAATGTTTGTCAGACGTTTGAATCACTGGATCTTGTAATTCAGACTTCGTATTTCATCACAAGCTGCCTTTCTGTCTCAGTTCGTCATCGAATAACGAGATAATTATGAAAAACTGGCTCCACTTCACGGACGCTGTTCCCCGGCTGCTCAGAACCAGGTCGGTGTTCTCCTACAGACGCTTTGTCCTGATCGTCTCCAGCCTCTTCATTGAAGAAGAAACGAGCTTCTGTCCAATCACACAGCTCCACACTTTGACTCCTTTTGCTCATGTTTTTTGGTCAAATGTCAGCAAAAAGTTATTTGTAGTTTGTTTTTTTCTGTGTTGGCAGAAACAATGGAAGCAAACGAGAGCTGAGAATTTTATTTCAACCACAAATGTTTTACTTTGAAACTGATTCACCAGTCAGCTGAGATCTGATCAAACCCTCTGTCTTTAGTTCATTCCTTATTTTGTCCTTTTTGTCCAAAACCCCAAACTGGCACATGTGACACCTACGAGAACATGTTTTACAGAATAATGATTCTCAAAAACACGTTCTGGTTCAAATGTGACGCTTTTTCTGATGCAGTTTATTTAAAGAACAAAAAGATTTCAGAACAGTTTTCAGGTTTCTGCTCCGAATGAACCAACGCAACCATCGGACAACTGGCAGGGGGCGCCAGCGCTGTCCATCGGACAACCGGCAGGGGGCGCCAGCGCTGTCCATCGGACAACCGGCAGGGGGCGCCAGCGCTGCCGTCAGTCTGTTAAACCGCTGCAGGAGGAGCAACCACATCTTTCAGAGAGCAACCACGAGCTGTGTTCGACATCCTGACGTTCGTCCTCCCACCCGGCTCCTCCCACCCGGCTCCTCCCACTCGGCTCCTCCCACCCGGCTCCTCCCACCCGGCTCCTCCCACTCGGCTCCTCCCACCCGGCTCCTCCCACCCGGCTCCTCCCACTCGGCTCCTCCCACTCGGCTCCTCCCACCCGGCCGCCGCCGGAGGAGCAAACGGTTCAGTGCAGTCGATTCTTTCGTCCTCCACATTCAGGTCATCGACTCGTCTCTTCGTTTACGTATTTACACACGACGATGTGAGTGAAAGCTGCAGGTGACAGGTGGAATGTGGGCGGAGCTAAAGCCACCTGTCACACCAGGACTCATGGGGTTTCATGTGTGAAACGTTCTGATGAGAGTCAAAGTAAATCATTTGCTGGTTTTCAGTCTGATTTGCTTCCATACAAAACTTTATGAAACACGAAGCCAAAACCAAAATGGTTTCATTCAGCCAATCAGGTGGGAGAGTTTGTGCTTGTTCTCCGCCCCGATTGGCTGATTGTCTTCCTCTGTTTTTCTGCTCTGATCAAAGATCAGATAATTCAGTGCGATGCGACACTCGTCTTTTTTTTTCCTTCCCACGCTGCCCTCATTGGCTTGTTCTGGCATCTTTTACGTTTAGCACCAAAAGAAACATAAATAGTTAAAAACACACACACGCCCGCACACACACCTACATACACACACACACACACACACACACACTTACTTCAGTTTCGTCTCATATAAAACAAACATCAGTCTCTGGCCCCTCCCCTCTGCCGTGTGGAGGAGGAGGAGCCTGTTGCCGTGGTAACTAGACGTCCAGGATTTCCTCGGCGGTGCCGCCGCAGCGCAGCCGGTACCGTCCAGTTCTCCAGCTGATGGTCGGGTCCCACAGAGCCGACAGGAAGATCTGGACCGCCATCGACTCCCGGATGAACCAGGCGACGGCGAAGTCGAGCTTGGAGAAGCAGAGCGGCCCGCCCTGCGATGACATCACCGATCAATAATCACACCGGTCAGACTTTAGGTTTCACGTAGTTCTGGGTTTTTCATATGCAGCTATTCTTTAGCCAGAGTTCTTTAAAACTGTGTCCATCGATCGATTCCTCTTTAAAAACATTTGACTCTTTATTTAATTATTAAATGAAACTTGTAAATTCTTTAAACTTTTCAGGAAGTTCTGTTATTTCCTTTTTTTATGAGTCAAAGCTGTAAAAACCGCTTTAGTTTTACATCCTGAATATTACGGTCGAACTTCAATTTAACTTTACATTTATTTATTTTTTAATAATTTTGACAGAAACCCTAAAACCTGTTGAGCCACAGTCATTTATTTCACTTTTTCTCATATTTATCAACTATTTGGTTCTTTTTCTGTTTGGAGTTTTTGTCGTAATTTTAATTTAGCTTTTTAATCATTTAAAAAAAATTTTGCTGATGTAAAGCCAAAGCAGCAAGAAACTAATTTAAATGGACGTTTGACAGAACTGTGGCTGAGCAGGAACATGAAAGGTGAGCGTGCTGAGGTCAGAACCTGAACTCCAGTCAGCTGGACGTAGTCGCACAGGAACCAGGCCAGACAGTGACACATGAAGAACACCATCATGTCCCACCTGCGACAGAAACACAACCAGAACACACAGGCTGGTGAGTGTTGTCAGTTTGGGGATCAATAAAGGTTTGTAAAAGCCCCGCCCAGCGGTGACGTCACGGCGGCGCACCTGAACACGTGGTGAGCCGCCCAGCCGATGATGAGGCTGGCGAGGAAGCACTCGGAGACGGGCTCCAGCACGGTGCCCGGCAGCATGTTGATCCGCAGCTTCGTCCACCTGAAAACAAACTTTATTAACAGCTGCTGCTCCGGACGACACAAACGCGACTTTAACAGCTTCAACAGACACAAAGAGTTTAGAGAGTGATCAGTGACAGGACCCCCAGAAATCAATATTCAACAATCGATTTACTTTTCAGGCTGCTTCCAGCTGAACTATGAGGACGAATAAACGGTTTGAATATTTTCCGTTTTGAACAGTCGGCTGCACGCAGCAGGAAACGCAACGTGTTGTTGGTGGTGGTTCTTTCATTAATTAAAAAATGAGCAGAACAATAAAGTGCTGCAGCTGTCAGAGCAACCTGTTGTGTGATTATCACACAACAGCTGGTACAAGCAGAGGAAGACCTTTAAACAACAATCAAGATCAGGTCTGAGGTCACCTGATCATGCGAGACTGGAACTGGCCAATCGAGTACGACCCAGAGTTCTGCAGCGCCACCTGTGTTGCCATGGAGAACTTCCACCCTCTGAGGAGAAAAATGGTAAACATGAAAGACCGTTTCACACATAAGAACCACGTGAGCCAGATGCTAAAGCTAACATGCTAACCTGTCAGCGATAGCTTTAGCCATGAAGTAATCCTCAGCGATGTACTGAGCGAAGGCAACCAATCCGCCGGCCTGATCCAACACGTCCTTCCTCATCAGACACGACATCCCCGTCACGCACTTTATCCCCGTCACATTAGCCGAGATGTAGGAGCGAGGGTGGGAGGTCCCGAAGTACACCTGGAAACAGGTTAGCAGTAGCATCTGTTAGCATTTATACACGTTAGCCGAGATGTAGGAGCGAGGGTGGGAGGTCCCGAAGTACACCTGGAAACAGGTTAGCAGTAGCATCTGTTAGCATGTATACATGTTAGCCTTACCTGTTCCAGAGTGGCTGCGAATCCTTGGCGGTCAGCAACATACGGCAACCCATGGACCAACCCCACCTTCTCTGTCATCTGATTGGTCAGATCTGTCAGGGTGTCTGGTTTCACTGCCACAGAGAGAGTTAGCGTTAGCATGGGTACTGAAGACAGTGACAGTGTGAGCCTGGTGGTGGCGCTCACCTCTGATGCCGCTGTCACAGATCCACACCAGGCCGTACTTGGCCGCCTCGTAGCCTGGCATCAGGTTGTTGATCTTGGGGTTGATTCCAACTTTCTTCCCCCCTGAGAACCACAGAGCAACACGTGCTAATGTTAGCCGCACATGTCATCTCAGGTGAATACTGATCAAGTCACATGACAGAACAGTCAGTAAACAACAACAACGTTTTCTCACCAATGAACAGTCGAGCGTCAACGTTCGGATATTTTCCCAACAACTTCTTACAGACGTCGACGGCTGGATCGTCCTGATCCTGAACGCACAGCAGGATCTCATACTGCAACACAAAGGGCCTGTTAGAGGGGCAACAGAGCAACCAGAGGGGCAACAGAGCAGACAGAGGGGCAACCAGAGGGGCAACAGAGCAGACAGAGGGGCGTTGGGCTGATAGCTGGGGTAGCAGGATGTAAAACTGGGGCAGGTTAAATGTCTGGGGCAGCTGGGCTCCACCAACTGGTTTACACTCAGTAACTACGTCAACATGAATGAACCCACCACCGCTGACTAGCAGTTCTAGTGACTCTGAACGCTCCACATTTCACTTCCTGTGCCGATGCTTCTTCTGCTTGTGTTCATATGTTTGTATTGGTTTTTCTTCTTGTGTCTGTATAGAACTGTTTCCTGCTCACACTTCTGCGACTTCGAAGGGGAGCGACTGTGACCAATAGGTTCTGGTTCTGTGTCAGTCAGTTGGCTGGAGCAGCACTGGGGCGGTAATTAGCAGGGCCGGGGCAGCTGGTCTCACCTTGGGGTAATCGAGGGTAAAAAACGTCTCCAGGTTGGAGATGAGGTTCGGGTCGACGCCTTTCAGAGGCTTCAGCAGAGAAACTCCAACCAGCTGCACGAACGGCTGCTTCACCTCCGACCTCTTCCTGTGGAGGTGGAGACGCCTGCAGGACAGA